>NW_026777425.1:473203-658788 GCF_028023285.1 Balaenoptera ricei | reverse complement strand
TCTTACACAATGCGTTCAGGGGCTGTGATGCAACCTGGATTGACCATATCTAGACCCACAGCTGGATGAGACATAAGGGTGGACACTCTTGGGGCTGAGAGGTTTGGTGAGGTTGGGTGAGCAAACGCAGACCCTTTAAAGTAATACTGCGTGGTACCCATCGCATGGGTCCCAAATCTCCAGGTTTAAGGGCATCTTCCTACATCGAAAACATGCATGAGAAAACAAAACGATGGTACACCATGTGATGGGGAAAGGTTTCTAAAACGCACCTCATTTCTCTTCTCCTTGTGCCCGGGTTCGCCATTCCAGCCGCTTTACTAACAATCTCCCTACTTGGAGCATCAGCACCTTTAACCTCCTGTTCCGTACAGGTTGCAATTTGTCCTGAGGATGAACGGGTAGACGGGGAACCAGTGAGAGACTAGCTCTTGGTGTTGGGACAGGCACAGGTCACTCTATTTTCCCATCAGGAAGAAGAATTAACCACAGGCTCATCCTCCCCCCCGGAACCAGAACAGGGCCTGAAGCCATCCTGCGCTTTTGCGGCCAGCTCCCAAAAAAGCGAGTTGTAAAATGGAGCTTCAGGGCACTGCAATTCACAAACCTGCAGAGTTATAAATGATAACTCTCGTCCACAGATATATTGAGGGAAGGCAAAGAAGAGGATTTGAAATCAAGGCAGAATTGCAGGAAACAGATTTCAGGAGGTAGATTGGAATCGCCTTTAAAGCACATGAAAAGCGGCAAAACGTTGACAATGATGCCCTTGGCCAAAAAGGGCGTATGCGTTTTTTCCTGAATATATTCAGGAAAAAAACGCATACGCCCTTTTTGGCCAACCAAGCAACCTGGAAAGGCAAATCAGCGCTACAAAGAAGACTCGCTACCCATCGGTCAAAAGGGCCATGCTGAAAAAAGTCTCAAAACCAGAAATGCAGGACAGGCCATGGAGAAATGGGAGCCTTGCTACACTGATGGGCGGGATGTAAATTGCCAACAGCCACTCTGGAGAAGTGTACGGTGTGTCCTGAAACATCTAAAAAACACAGCTTAGAGAGCATAGGGCACTTCCACTCATGGGGGTATAAATTGGGAAAATGAAAAATCAGCAAGACACAAGCACCCCAAAGTTTAGGGCTGCTCTGTTGACAAGGACCTCCACTTCATTCCACCTTCAATATCCCAGGAAAGAGAAAAATGGATAAAGAAGTTGTGGTCCTTATGTACAATGGAATATCACTCAGCCATGAAATCAATGTCATAAGGCTAGTAGCAGCATGATGAGTGGATTTAGGTACGACGATTCTAAGTGAAATAAGTCACACAGAAAAGGACACTTCTCATAAGGTATCACTTATAGAGGGAATGTCAAAAGCGTTACACTTGAACTGAATTACAAAACAGAACAGAGTCACACATGCAGAAAACACACTATGGCTGCTTAACGGGAAAGGTGAGGTGGGGTGATACATAAAACAAGGGTTTCAAATTAGCTCAGATACCGTTCCATAAACCCAATATGTAATAGACAAGACCTACTCCTTGCTCAGAGAACTGGACTCAACACACCCTATTCACCGCACAAGAATATATCTGACTAGTAATAATCTTAAAGCCTATGTATTGATATCTCACTGTTAGTGTGTCAAGTGGGTGTAAAGCGGCATAAACACAGCAGTGAAAAGCAGCTAAACCCCATTATAAAAATAAATTACTTTGAAAAACCCATGAAACAAAGACAGTGAAAGAGAGCGAAATTCTTACACAATGCGTTCAGGGGCTGTGATGCAACCTGGATTGACCATATCTAGACCCACAGCTGGATGAGACATAAGGGTGGACACTCTTGGGGCTGAGAGGTTTGGTGAGGTTGGGTGAGCAAACGCAGACCCTTTAAAGTAATACTGCGTGGTACCCATCGCATGGGTCCCAAATCTCCAGGTTTAAGGGCATCTTCCTACATCGAAAACATGCATGAGAAAACAAAACGATGGTACACCATGTGATGGGGAAAGGTTTCTAAAACGCACCTCATTTCTCTTCTCCTTGTGCCCGGGTTCGCCATTCCAGCCGCTTTACTAACAATCTCCCTACTTGGAGCATCAGCACCTTTAACCTCCTGTTCCGTACAGGTTGCAATTTGTCCTGAGGATGAACGGGTAGACGGGGAACCAGTGAGAGACTAGCTCTTGGTGTTGGGACAGGCACAGGTCACTCTATTTTCCCATCAGGAAGAAGAATTAACCACAGGCTCATCCTCCCCCCCGGAACCAGAACAGGGCCTGAAGCCATCCTGCGCTTTTGCGGCCAGCTCCCAAAAAAGCGAGTTGTAAAATGGAGCTTCAGGGCACTGCAATTCACAAACCTGCAGAGTTATAAATGATAACTCTCGTCCACAGATATATTGAGGGAAGGCAAAGAAGAGGATTTGAAATCAAGGCAGAATTGCAGGAAACAGATTTCAGGAGGTAGATTGGAATCGCCTTTAAAGCACATGAAAAGCGGCAAAACGTTGACAATGATGCCCTTGGCCAAAAAGGGCGTATGCGTTTTTTCCTGAATATATTCAGGAAAAAACGCATACGCCCTTTTTGGCCAACCAAGCAACCTGGAAAGGCAAATCAGCGCTACAAAGAAGACTCGCTACCCATCGGTCAAAAGGGCCATGCTGAAAAAAGTCTCAAAACCAGAAATGCAGGACAGGCCATGGAGAAATGGGAGCCTTGCTACACTGATGGGCGGGATGTAAATTGCCAACAGCCACTCTGGAGAAGTGTACGGTGTGTCCTGAAACATCTAAAAAACACAGCTTAGAGAGCATAGGGCACTTCCACTCATGGGGGTATAAATTGGGAAAATGAAAAATCAGCAAGACACAAGCACCCCAAAGTTTAGGGCTGCTCTGTTGACAAGGACCTCCACTTCATTCCACCTTCAATATCCCAGGAAAGAGAAAAATGGATAAAGAAGTTGTGGTCCTTATGTACAATGGAATATCACTCAGCCATGAAATCAATGTCATAAGGCTAGTAGCAGCATGATGAGTGGATTTAGGTACGACGATTCTAAGTGAAATAAGTCACACAGAAAAGGACACTTCTCATAAGGTATCACTTATAGAGGGAATGTAAAAAGCGTTACACTTGAACTGAATTACAAAACAGAACAGAGTCACACATGCAGAAAACACACTATGGCTGCTTAACGGGAAAGGTGAGGTGGGGTGATACATAAAACAAGGGTTTCAAATTAGCTCAGATACCGTTCCATAAACCCAATATGTAATAGACAAGACCTACTCCTTGCTCAGAGAACTGGACTCAACACACCCTATTCACCGCACAAGAATATATCTGACTAGTAATAATCTTAAAGCCTATGTATTGATATCTCACTGTTAGTGTGTCAAGTGGGTGTAAAGCGGCATAAACACAGCAGTGAAAAGCAGCTAAACCCCATTATAAAAATAAATTACTTCGAAAAACCCATGAAACAAAGACAGTGAAAGAGAGCGAAATTCTTACACAATGCGTTCAGGGGCTGTGATGCAACCTGGATTGACCATATCTAGACCCACAGCTGGATGAGACATAAGGGTGGACACTCTTGGGGCTGAGAGGTTTGGTGAGGTTGGGTGAGCAAACGCAGACCCTTTAAAGTAATACTGCGTGGTACCCATCGCATGGGTCCCAAATCTCCAGGTTTAAGGGCATCTTCCTACATCGAAAACATGCATGAGAAAACAAAACGATGGTACACCATGTGATGGGGAAAGGTTTCTAAAACGCACCTCATTTCTCTTCTCCTTGTGCCCGGGTTCGCCATTCCAGCCGCTTTACTAACAATCTCCCTACTTGGAGCATCAGCACCTTTAACCTCCTGTTCCGTACAGGTTGCAATTTGTCCTGAGGATGAACGGGTAGACGGGGAACCAGTGAGAGACTAGCTCTTGGTGTTGGGACAGGCACAGGTCACTCTATTTTCCCATCAGGAAGAAGAATTAACCACAGGCTCATCCTCCCCCCCGGAACCAGAACAGGGCCTGAAGCCATCCTGCGCTTTTGCGGCCAGCTCCCAAAAAAGCGAGGTGTAAAATGGAGCTTCAGGGCACTGCAATTCACAAACCTGCAGAGTTATAAATGATAACTCTCGTCCACAGATATATTGAGGGAAGGCAAAGAAGAGGATTTGAAATCAAGGCAGAATTGCAGGAAACAGATTTCAGGAGGTAGATTGGAATCGCCTTTAAAGCACATGAAAAGCGGCAAAACGTTGACAATGATGCCCTTGGCCAAAAAGGGCGTATGCGTTTTTTCCTGAATATATTCAGGAAAAAACGCATACGCCCTTTTTGGCCAACCAAGCAACCTGGAAAGGCAAATCAGCGCTACAAAGAAGACTCGCTACCCATCGGTCAAAAGGGCCATGCTGAAAAAAGTCTCAAAACCAGAAATGCAGGACAGGCCATGGAGAAATGGGAGCCTTGCTACACTGATGGGCGGGATGTAAATTGCCAACAGCCACTCTGGAGAAGTGTACGGTGTGTCCTGAAACATCTAAAAAACACAGCTTAGAGAGCATAGGGCACTTCCACTCATGGGGGTATAAATTGGGAAAATGAAAAATCAGCAAGACACAAGCACCCCAAAGTTTAGGGCTGCTCTGTTGACAAGGACCTCCACTTCATTCCACCTTCAATATCCCAGGAAAGAGAAAAATGGATAAAGAAGTTGTGGTCCTTATGTACAATGGAATATCACTCAGCCATGAAATCAATGTCATAAGGCTAGTAGCAGCATGATGAGTGGATTTAGGTACGACGATTCTAAGTGAAATAAGTCACACAGAAAAGGACACTTCTCATAAGGTATCACTTATAGAGGGAATGTAAAAAGCGTTACACTTGAACTGAATTACAAAACAGAACAGAGTCACACATGCAGAAAACACACTATGGCTGCTTAACGGGAAAGGTGAGGTGGGGTGATACATAAAACAAGGGTTTCAAATTAGCTCAGATACCGTTCCATAAACCCAATATGTAATAGACAAGACCTACTCCTTGCTCAGAGAACTGGACTCAACACACCCTATTCACCGCACAAGAATATATCTGACTAGTAATAATCTTAAAGCCTATGTATTGATATCTCACTGTTAGTGTGTCAAGTGGGTGTAAAGCGGCATAAACACAGCAGTGAAAAGCAGCTAAACCCCATTATAAAAATAAATTACTTCGAAAAACCCATGAAACAAAGACAGTGAAAGAGAGCGAAATTCTTACACAATGCGTTCAGGGGCTGTGATGCAACCTGGATTGACCATATCTAGACCCACAGCTGGATGAGACATAAGGGTGGACACTCTTGGGGCTGAGAGGTTTGGTGAGGTTGGGTGAGCAAACGCAGACCCTTTAAAGTAATACTGCGTGGTACCCATCGCATGGGTCCCAAATCTCCAGGTTTAAGGGCATCTTCCTACATCGAAAACATGCATGAGAAAACAAAACGATGGTACACCATGTGATGGGGAAAGGTTTCTAAAACGCACCTCATTTCTCTTCTCCTTGTGCCCGGGTTCGCCATTCCAGCCGCTTTACTAACAATCTCCCTACTTGGAGCATCAGCACCTTTAACCTCCTGTTCCGTACAGGTTGCAATTTGTCCTGAGGATGAACGGGTAGACGGGGAACCAGTGAGAGACTAGCTCTTGGTGTTGGGACAGGCACAGGTCACTCTATTTTCCCATCAGGAAGAAGAATTAACCACAGGCTCATCCTCCCCCCCGGAACCAGAACAGGGCCTGAAGCCATCCTGCGCTTTTGCGGCCAGCTCCCAAAAAAGCGAGTTGTAAAATGGAGCTTCAGGGCACTGCAATTCACAAACCTGCAGAGTTATAAATGATAACTCTCGTCCACAGATATATTGAGGGAAGGCAAAGAAGAGGATTTGAAATCAAGGCAGAATTGCAGGAAACAGATTTCAGGAGGTAGATTGGAATCGCCTTTAAAGCACATGAAAAGCGGCAAAACGTTGACAATGATGCCCTTGGCCAAAAAGGGCGTATGCGTTTTTTCCTGAATATATTCAGGAAAAAACGCATACGCCCTTTTTGGCCAACCAAGCAACCTGGAAAGGCAAATCAGCGCTACAAAGAAGACTCGCTACCCATCGGTCAAAAGGGCCATGCTGAAAAAAGTCTCAAAACCAGAAATGCAGGACAGGCCATGGAGAAATGGGAGCCTTGCTACACTGATGGGCGGGATGTAAATTGCCAACAGCCACTCTGGAGAAGTGTACGGTGTGTCCTGAAACATCTAAAAAACACAGCTTAGAGAGCATAGGGCACTTCCACTCATGGGGGTATAAATTGGGAAAATGAAAAATCAGCAAGACACAAGCACCCCAAAGTTTAGGGCTGCTCTGTTGACAAGGACCTCCACTTCATTCCACCTTCAATATCCCAGGAAAGAGAAAAATGGATAAAGAAGTTGTGGTCCTTATGTACAATGGAATATCACTCAGCCATGAAATCAATGTCATAAGGCTAGTAGCAGCATGATGAGTGGATTTAGGTACGACGATTCTAAGTGAAATAAGTCACACAGAAAAGGACACTTCTCATAAGGTATCACTTATAGAGGGAATGTAAAAAGCGTTACACTTGAACTGAATTACAAAACAGAACAGAGTCACACATGCAGAAAACACACTATGGCTGCTTAACGGGAAAGGTGAGGTGGGGTGATACATAAAACAAGGGTTTCAAATTAGCTCAGATACCGTTCCATAAACCCAATATGTAATAGACAAGACCTACTCCTTGCTCAGAGAACTGGACTCAACACACCCTATTCACCGCACAAGAATATATCTGACTAGTAATAATCTTAAAGCCTATGTATTGATATCTCACTGTTAGTGTGTCAAGTGGGTGTAAAGCGGCATAAACACAGCAGTGAAAAGCAGCTAAACCCCATTATAAAAATAAATTACTTTGAAAAACCCATGAAACAAAGACAGTGAAAGAGAGCGAAATTCTTACACAATGCGTTCAGGGGCTGTGATGCAACCTGGATTGACCATATCTAGACCCACAGCTGGATGAGACATAAGGGTGGACACTCTTGGGGCTGAGAGGTTTGGTGAGGTTGGGTGAGCAAACGCAGACCCTTTAAAGTAATACTGCGTGGTACCCATCGCATGGGTCCCAAATCTCCAGGTTTAAGGGCATCTTCCTACATCGAAAACATGCATGAGAAAACAAAACGATGGTACACCATGTGATGGGGAAAGGTTTCTAAAACGCACCTCATTTCTCTTCTCCTTGTGCCCGGGTTCGCCATTCCAGCCGCTTTACTAACAATCTCCCTACTTGGAGCATCAGCACCTTTAACCTCCTGTTCCGTACAGGTTGCAATTTGTCCTGAGGATGAACGGGTAGACGGGGAACCAGTGAGAGACTAGCTCTTGGTGTTGGGACAGGCACAGGTCACTCTATTTTCCCATCAGGAAGAAGAATTAACCACAGGCTCATCCTCCCCCCCGGAACCAGAACAGGGCCTGAAGCCATCCTGCGCTTTTGCGGCCAGCTCCCAAAAAAGCGAGTTGTAAAATGGAGCTTCAGGGCACTGCAATTCACAAACCTGCAGAGTTATAAATGATAACTCTCGTCCACAGATATATTGAGGGAAGGCAAAGAAGAGGATTTGAAATCAAGGCAGAATTGCAGGAAACAGATTTCAGGAGGTAGATTGGAATCGCCTTTAAAGCACATGAAAAGCGGCAAAACGTTGACAATGATGCCCTTGGCCAAAAAGGGCGTATGCGTTTTTTCCTGAATATATTCAGGAAAAAACGCATACGCCCTTTTTGGCCAACCAAGCAACCTGGAAAGGCAAATCAGCGCTACAAAGAAGACTCGCTACCCATCGGTCAAAAGGGCCATGCTGAAAAAAGTCTCAAAACCAGAAATGCAGGACAGGCCATGGAGAAATGGGAGCCTTGCTACACTGATGGGCGGGATGTAAATTGCCAACAGCCACTCTGGAGAAGTGTACGGTGTGTCCTGAAACATCTAAAAAACACAGCTTAGAGAGCATAGGGCACTTCCACTCATGGGGGTATAAATTGGGAAAATGAAAAATCAGCAAGACACAAGCACCCCAAAGTTTAGGGCTGCTCTGTTGACAAGGACCTCCACTTCATTCCACCTTCAATATCCCAGGAAAGAGAAAAATGGATAAAGAAGTTGTGGTCCTTATGTACAATGGAATATCACTCAGCCATGAAATCAATGTCATAAGGCTAGTAGCAGCATGATGAGTGGATTTAGGTACGACGATTCTAAGTGAAATAAGTCACACAGAAAAGGACACTTCTCATAAGGTATCACTTATAGAGGGAATGTAAAAAGCGTTACACTTGAACTGAATTACAAAACAGAACAGAGTCACACATGCAGAAAACACACTATGGCTGCTTAACGGGAAAGGTGAGGTGGGGTGATACATAAAACAAGGGTTTCAAATTAGCTCAGATACCGTTCCATAAACCCAATATGTAATAGACAAGACCTACTCCTTGCTCAGAGAACTGGACTCAACACACCCTATTCACCGCACAAGAATATATCTGACTAGTAATAATCTTAAAGCCTATGTATTGATATCTCACTGTTAGTGTGTCAAGTGGGTGTAAAGCGGCATAAACACAGCAGTGAAAAGCAGCTAAACCCCATTATAAAAATAAATTACTTCGAAAAACCCATGAAACAAAGACAGTGAAAGAGAGCGAAATTCTTACACAATGCGTTCAGGGGCTGTGATGCAACCTGGATTGACCATATCTAGACCCACAGCTGGATGAGACATAAGGGTGGACACTCTTGGGGCTGAGAGGTTTGGTGAGGTTGGGTGAGCAAACGCAGACCCTTTAAAGTAATACTGCGTGGTACCCATCGCATGGGTCCCAAATCTCCAGGTTTAAGGGCATCTTCCTACATCGAAAACATGCATGAGAAAACAAAACGATGGTACACCATGTGATGGGGAAAGGTTTCTAAAACGCACCTCATTTCTCTTCTCCTTGTGCCCGGGTTCGCCATTCCAGCCGCTTTACTAACAATCACCCTACTTGGAGCATCAGCACCTTTAACCTCCTGTTCCGTACAGGTTGCAATTTGTCCTGAGGATGAACGGGTAGACGGGGAACCAGTGAGAGACTAGCTCTTGGTGTTGGGACAGGCACAGGTCACTCTATTTTCCCATCAGGAAGAAGAATTAACCACAGGCTCATCCTCCCCCCCGGAACCAGAACAGGGCCTGAAGCCATCCTGCGCTTTTGCGGCCAGCTCCCAAAAAAGCGAGTTGTAAAATGGAGCTTCAGGGCACTGCAATTCACAAACCTGCAGAGTTATAAATGATAACTCTCGTCCACAGATATATTGAGGGAAGGCAAAGAAGAGGATTTGAAATCAAGGCAGAATTGCAGGAAACAGATTTCAGGAGGTAGATTGGAATCGCCTTTAAAGCACATGAAAAGCGGCAAAACGTTGACAATGATGCCCTTGGCCAAAAAGGGCGTATGCGTTTTTTCCTGAATATATTCAGGAAAAAACGCATACGCCCTTTTTGGCCAACCAAGCAACCTGGAAAGGCAAATCAGCGCTACAAAGAAGACTCGCTACCCATCGGTCAAAAGGGCCATGCTGAAAAAAGTCTCAAAACCAGAAATGCAGGACAGGCCATGGAGAAATGGGAGCCTTGCTACACTGATGGGCGGGATGTAAATTGCCAACAGCCACTCTGGAGAAGTGTACGGTGTGTCCTGAAACATCTAAAAAACACAGCTTAGAGAGCATAGGGCACTTCCACTCATGGGGGTATAAATTGGGAAAATGAAAAATCAGCAAGACACAAGCACCCCAAAGTTTAGGGCTGCTCTGTTGACAAGGACCTCCACTTCATTCCACCTTCAATATCCCAGGAAAGAGAAAAATGGATAAAGAAGTTGTGGTCCTTATGTACAATGGAATATCACTCAGCCATGAAATCAATGTCATAAGGCTAGTAGCAGCATGATGAGTGGATTTAGGTACGACGATTCTAAGTGAAATAAGTCACACAGAAAAGGACACTTCTCATAAGGTATCACTTATAGAGGGAATGTAAAAAGCGTTACACTTGAACTGAATTACAAAACAGAACAGAGTCACACATGCAGAAAACACACTATGGCTGCTTAACGGGAAAGGTGAGGTGGGGTGATACATAAAACAAGGGTTTCAAATTAGCTCAGATACCGTTCCATAAACCCAATATGTAATAGACAAGACCTACTCCTTGCTCAGAGAACTGGACTCAACACACCCTATTCACCGCACAAGAATATATCTGACTAGTAATAATCTTAAAGCCTATGTATTGATATCTCACTGTTAGTGTGTCAAGTGGGTGTAAAGCGGCATAAACACAGCAGTGAAAAGCAGCTAAACCCCATTATAAAAATAAATTACTTCGAAAAACCCATGAAACAAAGACAGTGAAAGAGAGCGAAATTCTTACACAATGCGTTCAGGGGCTGTGATGCAACCTGGATTGACCATATCTAGACCCACAGCTGGATGAGACATAAGGGTGGACACTCTTGGGGCTGAGAGGTTTGGTGAGGTTGGGTGAGCAAACGCAGACCCTTTAAAGTAATACTGCGTGGTACCCATCGCATGGGTCCCAAATCTCCAGGTTTAAGGGCATCTTCCTACATCGAAAACATGCATGAGAAAACAAAACGATGGTACACCATGTGATGGGGAAAGGTTTCTAAAACGCACCTCATTTCTCTTCTCCTTGTGCCCGGGTTCGCCATTCCAGCCGCTTTACTAACAATCTCCCTACTTGGAGCATCAGCACCTTTAACCTCCTGTTCCGTACAGGTTGCAATTTGTCCTGAGGATGAACGGGTAGACGGGGAACCAGTGAGAGACTAGCTCTTGGTGTTGGGACAGGCACAGGTCACTCTATTTTCCCATCAGGAAGAAGAATTAACCACAGGCTCATCCTCCCCCCCGGAACCAGAACAGGGCCTGAAGCCATCCTGCGCTTTTGCGGCCAGCTCCCAAAAAAGCGAGTTGTAAAATGGAGCTTCAGGGCACTGCAATTCACAAACCTGCAGAGTTATAAATGATAACTCTCGTCCACAGATATATTGAGGGAAGGCAAAGAAGAGGATTTGAAATCAAGGCAGAATTGCAGGAAACAGATTTCAGGAGGTAGATTGGAATCGCCTTTAAAGCACATGAAAAGCGGCAAAACGTTGACAATGATGCCCTTGGCCAAAAAGGGCGTATGCGTTTTTTCCTGAATATATTCAGGAAAAAACGCATACGCCCTTTTTGGCCAACCAAGCAACCTGGAAAGGCAAATCAGCGCTACAAAGAAGACTCGCTACCCATCGGTCAAAAGGGCCATGCTGAAAAAAGTCTCAAAACCAGAAATGCAGGACAGGCCATGGAGAAATGGGAGCCTTGCTACACTGATGGGCGGGATGTAAATTGCCAACAGCCACTCTGGAGAAGTGTACGGTGTGTCCTGAAACATCTAAAAAACACAGCTTAGAGAGCATAGGGCACTTCCACTCATGGGGGTATAAATTGGGAAAATGAAAAATCAGCAAGACACAAGCACCCCAAAGTTTAGGGCTGCTCTGTTGACAAGGACCTCCACTTCATTCCACCTTCAATATCCCAGGAAAGAGAAAAATGGATAAAGAAGTTGTGGTCCTTATGTACAATGGAATATCACTCAGCCATGAAATCAATGTCATAAGGCTAGTAGCAGCATGATGAGTGGATTTAGGTACGACGATTCTAAGTGAAATAAGTCACACAGAAAAGGACACTTCTCATAAGGTATCACTTATAGAGGGAATGTAAAAAGCGTTACACTTGAACTAAATTACAAAACAGAACAGAGTCACACATGCAGAAAACACACTATGGCTGCTTAACGGGAAAGGTGAGGTGGGGTGATACATAAAACAAGGGTTTCAAATTAGCTCAGATACCGTTCCATAAACCCAATATGTAATAGACAAGACCTACTCCTTGCTCAGAGAACTGGACTCAACACACCCTATTCACCGCACAAGAATATATCTGACTAGTAATAATCTTAAAGCCTATGTATTGATATCTCACTGTTAGTGTGTCAAGTGGGTGTAAAGCGGCATAAACACAGCAGTGAAAAGCAGCTAAACCCCATTATAAAAATAAATTACTTTGAAAAACCCATGAAACAAAGACAGTGAAAGAGAGCGAAATTCTTACACAATGCGTTCAGGGGCTGTGATGCAACCTGGATTGACCATATCTAGACCCACAGCTGGATGAGACATAAGGGTGGACACTCTTGGGGCTGAGAGGTTTGGTGAGGTTGGGTGAGCAAACGCAGACCCTTTAAAGTAATACTGCGTGGTACCCATCGCATGGGTCCCAAATCTCCAGGTTTAAGGGCATCTTCCTACATCGAAAACATGCATGAGAAAACAAAACGATGGTACACCATGTGATGGGGAAAGGTTTCTAAAACGCACCTCATTTCTCTTCTCCTTGTGCCCGGGTTCGCCATTCCAGCCGCTTTACTAACAATCTCCCTACTTGGAGCATCAGCACCTTTAACCTCCTGTTCCGTACAGGTTGCAATTTGTCCTGAGGATGAACGGGTAGACGGGGAACCAGTGAGAGACTAGCTCTTGGTGTTGGGACAGGCACAGGTCACTCTATTTTCCCATCAGGAAGAAGAATTAACCACAGGCTCATCCTCCCCCCCGGAACCAGAACAGGGCCTGAAGCCATCCTGCGCTTTTGCGGCCAGCTCCCAAAAAAGCGAGTTGTAAAATGGAGCTTCAGGGCACTGCAATTCACAAACCTGCAGAGTTATAAATGATAACTCTCGTCCACAGATATATTGAGGGAAGGCAAAGAAGAGGATTTGAAATCAAGGCAGAATTGCAGGAAACAGATTTCAGGAGGTAGATTGGAATCGCCTTTAAAGCACATGAAAAGCGGCAAAACGTTGACAATGATGCCCTTGGCCAAAAAGGGCGTATGCGTTTTTTCCTGAATATATTCAGGAAAAAACGCATACGCCCTTTTTGGCCAACCAAGCAACCTGGAAAGGCAAATCAGCGCTACAAAGAAGACTCGCTACCCATCGGTCAAAAGGGCCATGCTGAAAAAAGTCTCAAAACCAGAAATGCAGGACAGGCCATGGAGAAATGGGAGCCTTGCTACACTGATGGGCGGGATGTAAATTGCCAACAGCCACTCTGGAGAAGTGTACGGTGTGTCCTGAAACATCTAAAAAACACAGCTTAGAGAGCATAGGGCACTTCCACTCATGGGGGTATAAATTGGGAAAATGAAAAATCAGCAAGACACAAGCACCCCAAAGTTTAGGGCTGCTCTGTTGACAAGGACCTCCACTTCATTCCACCTTCAATATCCCAGGAAAGAGAAAAATGGATAAAGAAGTTGTGGTCCTTATGTACAATGGAATATCACTCAGCCATGAAATCAATGTCATAAGGCTAGTAGCAGCATGATGAGTGGATTTAGGTACGACGATTCTAAGTGAAATAAGTCACACAGAAAAGGACACTTCTCATAAGGTATCACTTATAGAGGGAATGTAAAAAGCGTTACACTTGAACTGAATTACAAAACAGAACAGAGTCACACATGCAGAAAACACACTATGGCTGCTTAACGGGAAAGGTGAGGTGGGGTGATACATAAAACAAGGGTTTCAAATTAGCTCAGATACCGTTCCATAAACCCAATATGTAATAGACAAGACCTACTCCTTGCTCAGAGAACTGGACTCAACACACCCTATTCACCGCACAAGAATATATCTGACTAGTAATAATCTTAAAGCCTATGTATTGATATCTCACTGTTAGTGTGTCAAGTGGGTGTAAAGCGGCATAAACACAGCAGTGAAAAGCAGCTAAACCCCATTATAAAAATAAATTACTTCGAAAAACCCATGAAACAAAGACAGTGAAAGAGAGCGAAATTCTTACACAATGCGTTCAGGGGCTGTGATGCAACCTGGATTGACCATATCTAGACCCACAGCTGGATGAGACATAAGGGTGGACACTCTTGGGGCTGAGAGGTTTGGTGAGGTTGGGTGAGCAAACGCAGACCCTTTAAAGTAATACTGCGTGGTACCCATCGCATGGGTCCCAAATCTCCAGGTTTAAGGGCATCTTCCTACATCGAAAACATGCATGAGAAAACAAAACGATGGTACACCATGTGATGGGGAAAGGTTTCTAAAACGCACCTCATTTCTCTTCTCCTTGTGCCCGGGTTCGCCATTCCAGCCGCTTTACTAACAATCACCCTACTTGGAGCATCAGCACCTTTAACCTCCTGTTCCGTACAGGTTGCAATTTGTCCTGAGGATGAACGGGTAGACGGGGAACCAGTGAGAGACTAGCTCTTGGTGTTGGGACAGGCACAGGTCACTCTATTTTCCCATCAGGAAGAAGAATTAACCACAGGCTCATCCTCCCCCCCGGAACCAGAACAGGGCCTGAAGCCATCCTGCGCTTTTGCGGCCAGCTCCCAAAAAAGCGAGTTGTAAAATGGAGCTTCAGGGCACTGCAATTCACAAACCTGCAGAGTTATAAATGATAACTCTCGTCCACAGATATATTGAGGGAAGGCAAAGAAGAGGATTTGAAATCAAGGCAGAATTGCAGGAAACAGATTTCAGGAGGTAGATTGGAATCGCCTTTAAAGCACATGAAAAGCGGCAAAACGTTGACAATGATGCCCTTGGCCAAAAAGGGCGTATGCGTTTTTTCCTGAATATATTCAGGAAAAAACGCATACGCCCTTTTTGGCCAACCAAGCAACCTGGAAAGGCAAATCAGCGCTACAAA
Source organism: Balaenoptera ricei (assembly GCF_028023285.1). NCBI lineage: Eukaryota > Metazoa > Chordata > Mammalia > Artiodactyla > Balaenopteridae > Balaenoptera > Balaenoptera ricei. The sequence goes on along the minus strand of NW_026777425.1, from coordinate 643,831 downwards.
GAAGACTCGCTACCCATCGGTCAAAAGGGCCATGCTGAAAAAAGTCTCAAAACCAGAAATGCAGGACAGGCCATGGAGAAATGGGAGCCTTGCTACACTGATGGGCGGGATGTAAATTGCCAACAGCCACTCTGGAGAAGTGTACGGTGTGTCCTGAAACATCTAAAAAACACAGCTTAGAGAGCATAGGGCACTTCCACTCATGGGGGTATAAATTGGGAAAATGAAAAATCAGCAAGACACAAGCACCCCAAAGTTTAGGGCTGCTCTGTTGACAAGGACCTCCACTTCATTCCACCTTCAATATCCCAGGAAAGAGAAAAATGGATAAAGAAGTTGTGGTCCTTATGTACAATGGAATATCACTCAGCCATGAAATCAATGTCATAAGGCTAGTAGCAGCATGATGAGTGGATTTAGGTACGACGATTCTAAGTGAAATAAGTCACACAGAAAAGGACACTTCTCATAAGGTATCACTTATAGAGGGAATGTAAAAAGCGTTACACTTGAACTGAATTACAAAACAGAACAGAGTCACACATGCAGAAAACACACTATGGCTGCTTAACGGGAAAGGTGAGGTGGGGTGATACATAAAACAAGGGTTTCAAATTAGCTCAGATACCGTTCCATAAACCCAATATGTAATAGACAAGACCTACTCCTTGCTCAGAGAACTGGACTCAACACACCCTATTCACCGCACAAGAATATATCTGACTAGTAATAATCTTAAAGCCTATGTATTGATATCTCACTGTTAGTGTGTCAAGTGGGTGTAAAGCGGCATAAACACAGCAGTGAAAAGCAGCTAAACCCCATTATAAAAATAAATTACTTCGAAAAACCCATGAAACAAAGACAGTGAAAGAGAGCGAAATTCTTACACAATGCGTTCAGGGGCTGTGATGCAACCTGGATTGACCATATCTAGACCCACAGCTGGATGAGACATAAGGGTGGACACTCTTGGGGCTGAGAGGTTTGGTGAGGTTGGGTGAGCAAACGCAGACCCTTTAAAGTAATACTGCGTGGTACCCATCGCATGGGTCCCAAATCTCCAGGTTTAAGGGCATCTTCCTACATCGAAAACATGCATGAGAAAACAAAACGATGGTACACCATGTGATGGGGAAAGGTTTCTAAAACGCACCTCATTTCTCTTCTCCTTGTGCCCGGGTTCGCCATTCCAGCCGCTTTACTAACAATCACCCTACTTGGAGCATCAGCACCTTTAACCTCCTGTTCCGTACAGGTTGCAATTTGTCCTGAGGATGAACGGGTAGACGGGGAACCAGTGAGAGACTAGCTCTTGGTGTTGGGACAGGCACAGGTCACTCTATTTTCCCATCAGGAAGAAGAATTAACCACAGGCTCATCCTCCCCCCCGGAACCAGAACAGGGCCTGAAGCCATCCTGCGCTTTTGCGGCCAGCTCCCAAAAAAGCGAGTTGTAAAATGGAGCTTCAGGGCACTGCAATTCACAAACCTGCAGAGTTATAAATGATAACTCTCGTCCACAGATATATTGAGGGAAGGCAAAGAAGAGGATTTGAAATCAAGGCAGAATTGCAGGAAACAGATTTCAGGAGGTAGATTGGAATCGCCTTTAAAGCACATGAAAAGCGGCAAAACGTTGACAATGATGCCCTTGGCCAAAAAGGGCGTATGCGTTTTTTCCTGAATATATTCAGGAAAAAACGCATACGCCCTTTTTGGCCAACCAAGCAACCTGGAAAGGCAAATCAGCGCTACAAAGAAGACTCGCTACCCATCGGTCAAAAGGGCCATGCTGAAAAAAGTCTCAAAACCAGAAATGCAGGACAGGCCATGGAGAAATGGGAGCCTTGCTACACTGATGGGCGGGATGTAAATTGCCAACAGCCACTCTGGAGAAGTGTACGGTGTGTCCTGAAACATCTAAAAAACACAGCTTAGAGAGCATAGGGCACTTCCACTCATGGGGGTATAAATTGGGAAAATGAAAAATCAGCAAGACACAAGCACCCCAAAGTTTAGGGCTGCTCTGTTGACAAGGACCTCCACTTCATTCCACCTTCAATATCCCAGGAAAGAGAAAAATGGATAAAGAAGTTGTGGTCCTTATGTACAATGGAATATCACTCAGCCATGAAATCAATGTCATAAGGCTAGTAGCAGCATGATGAGTGGATTTAGGTACGACGATTCTAAGTGAAATAAGTCACACAGAAAAGGACACTTCTCATAAGGTATCACTTATAGAGGGAATGTAAAAAGCGTTACACTTGAACTGAATTACAAAACAGAACAGAGTCACACATGCAGAAAACACACTATGGCTGCTTAACGGGAAAGGTGAGGTGGGGTGATACATAAAACAAGGGTTTCAAATTAGCTCAGATACCGTTCCATAAACCCAATATGTAATAGACAAGACCTACTCCTTGCTCAGAGAACTGGACTCAACACACCCTATTCACCGCACAAGAATATATCTGACTAGTAATAATCTTAAAGCCTATGTATTGATATCTCACTGTTAGTGTGTCAAGTGGGTGTAAAGCGGCATAAACACAGCAGTGAAAAGCAGCTAAACCCCATTATAAAAATAAATTACTTCGAAAAACCCATGAAACAAAGACAGTGAAAGAGAGCGAAATTCTTACACAATGCGTTCAGGGGCTGTGATGCAACCTGGATTGACCATATCTAGACCCACAGCTGGATGAGACATAAGGGTGGACACTCTTGGGGCTGAGAGGTTTGGTGAGGTTGGGTGAGCAAACGCAGACCCTTTAAAGTAATACTGCGTGGTACCCATCGCATGGGTCCCAAATCTCCAGGTTTAAGGGCATCTTCCTACATCGAAAACATGCATGAGAAAACAAAACGATGGTACACCATGTGATGGGGAAAGGTTTCTAAAACGCACCTCATTTCTCTTCTCCTTGTGCCCGGGTTCGCCATTCCAGCCGCTTTACTAACAATCTCCCTACTTGGAGCATCAGCACCTTTAACCTCCTGTTCCGTACAGGTTGCAATTTGTCCTGAGGATGAACGGGTAGACGGGGAACCAGTGAGAGACTAGCTCTTGGTGTTGGGACAGGCACAGGTCACTCTATTTTCCCATCAGGAAGAAGAATTAACCACAGGCTCATCCTCCCCCCCGGAACCAGAACAGGGCCTGAAGCCATCCTGCGCTTTTGCGGCCAGCTCCCAAAAAAGCGAGTTGTAAAATGGAGCTTCAGGGCACTGCAATTCACAAAACTGCAGAGTTATAAATGATAACTCTCGTCCACAAATATATTGAGGGAAGGCAAAGAAGAGGATTTGAAATCAAGGCAGAATTGCAGGAAACAGATTTCAGGAGGTAGATTCGAATCGCCTTTAAAGCACATGAAAAGCGGCAAAACGTTGACAATGATGCCCTTGGCCAAAAAGGGCGTATGCGTTTTTTCCTGAATATATTCAGGAAAAAACGCATACGCCCTTTTTGGCCAACCAAGCAACCTGGAAAGGCAAATCAGCGCTACAAAGAAGACTCGCTACCCATCGGTCAAAAGGGCCATGCTGAAAAAAGTCTCAAAACCAGAAATGCAGGACAGGCCATGGAGAAATGGGAGCCTTGCTACACTGATGGGCGGGATGTAAATTGCCAACAGCCACTCTGGAGAAGTGTACGGTGTGTCCTGAAACATCTAAAAAACACAGCTTAGAGAGCATAGGGCACTTCCACTCATGGGGGTATAAATTGGGAAAATGAAAAATCAGCAAGACACAAGCACCCCAAAGTTTAGGGCTGCTCTGTTGACAAGGACCTCCACTTCATTCCACCTTCAATATCCCAGGAAAGAGAAAAATGGATAAAGAAGTTGTGGTCCTTATGTACAATGGAATATCACTCAGCCATGAAATCAATGTCATAAGGCTAGTAGCAGCATGATGAGTGGATTTAGGTACGACGATTCTAAGTGAAATAAGTCACACAGAAAAGGACACTTCTCATAAGGTATCACTTATAGAGGGAATGTAAAAAGCGTTACACTTGAACTGAATTACAAAACAGAACAGAGTCACACATGCAGAAAACACACTATGGCTGCTTAACGGGAAAGGTGAGGTGGGGTGATACATAAAACAAGGGTTTCAAATTAGCTCAGATACCGTTCCATAAACCCAATATGTAATAGACAAGACCTACTCCTTGCTCAGAGAACTGGACTCAACACACCCTATTCACCGCACAAGAATATATCTGACTAGTAATAATCTTAAAGCCTATGTATTGATATCTCACTGTTAGTGTGTCAAGTGGGTGTAAAGCGGCATAAACACAGCAGTGAAAAGCAGCTAAACCCCATTATAAAAATAAATTACTTTGAAAAACCCATGAAACAAAGACAGTGAAAGAGAGCGAAATTCTTACACAATGCGTTCAGGGGCTGTGATGCAACCTGGATTGACCATATCTAGACCCACAGCTGGATGAGACATAAGGGTGGACACTCTTGGGGCTGAGAGGTTTGGTGAGGTTGGGTGAGCAAACGCAGACCCTTTAAAGTAATACTGCGTGGTACCCATCGCATGGGTCCCAAATCTCCAGGTTTAAGGGCATCTTCCTACATCGAAAACATGCATGAGAAAACAAAACGATGGTACACCATGTGATGGGGAAAGGTTTCTAAAACGCACCTCATTTCTCTTCTCCTTGTGCCCGGGTTCGCCATTCCAGCCGCTTTACTAACAATCTCCCTACTTGGAGCATCAGCACCTTTAACCTCCTGTTCCGTACAGGTTGCAATTTGTCCTGAGGATGAACGGGTAGACGGGGAACCAGTGAGAGACTAGCTCTTGGTGTTGGGACAGGCACAGGTCACTCTATTTTCCCATCAGGAAGAAGAATTAACCACAGGCTCATCCTCCCCCCCGGAACCAGAACAGGGCCTGAAGCCATCCTGCGCTTTTGCGGCCAGCTCCCAAAAAAGCGAGTTGTAAAATGGAGCTTCAGGGCACTGCAATTCACAAAACTGCAGAGTTATAAATGATAACTCTCGTCCACAAATATATTGAGGGAAGGCAAAGAAGAGGATTTGAAATCAAGGCAGAATTGCAGGAAACAGATTTCAGGAGGTAGATTCGAATCGCCTTTAAAGCACATGAAAAGCGGCAAAACGTTGACAATGATGCCCTTGGCCAAAAAGGGCGTATGCGTTTTTTCCTGAATATATTCAGGAAAAAACGCATACGCCCTTTTTGGCCAACCAAGCAACCTGGAAAGGCAAATCAGCGCTACAAAGAAGACTCGCTACCCATCGGTCAAAAGGGCCATGCTGAAAAAAGTCTCAAAACCAGAAATGCAGGACAGGCCATGGAGAAATGGGAGCCTTGCTACACTGATGGGCGGGATGTAAATTGCCAACAGCCACTCTGGAGAAGTGTACGGTGTGTCCTGAAACATCTAAAAAACACAGCTTAGAGAGCATAGGGCACTTCCACTCATGGGGGTATAAATTGGGAAAATGAAAAATCAGCAAGACACAAGCACCCCAAAGTTTAGGGCTGCTCTGTTGACAAGGACCTCCACTTCATTCCACCTTCAATATCCCAGGAAAGAGAAAAATGGATAAAGAAGTTGTGGTCCTTATGTACAATGGAATATCACTCAGCCATGAAATCAATGTCATAAGGCTAGTAGCAGCATGATGAGTGGATTTAGGTACGACGATTCTAAGTGAAATAAGTCACACAGAAAAGGACACTTCTCATAAGGTATCACTTATAGAGGGAATGTAAAAAGCGTTACACTTGAACTGAATTACAAAACAGAACAGAGTCACACATGCAGAAAACACACTATGGCTGCTTAACGGGAAAGGTGAGGTGGGGTGATACATAAAACAAGGGTTTCAAATTAGCTCAGATACCGTTCCATAAACCCAATATGTAATAGACAAGACCTACTCCTTGCTCAGAGAACTGGACTCAACACACCCTATTCACCGCACAAGAATATATCTGACTAGTAATAATCTTAAAGCCTATGTATTGATATCTCACTGTTAGTGTGTCAAGTGGGTGTAAAGCGGCATAAACACAGCAGTGAAAAGCAGCTAAACCCCATTATAAAAATAAATTACTTCGAAAAACCCATGAAACAAAGACAGTGACAGAGAGCGAAATTCTTACACAATGCGTTCAGGGGCTGTGATGCAACCTGGATTGACCATATCTAGACCCACAGCTGGATGAGACATAAGGGTGGACACTCTTGGGGCTGAGAGGTTTGGTGAGGTTGGGTGAGCAAACGCAGACCCGTTAAAGTAATACTGCGTGGTACCCATCGCATGGGTCCCAAATCTCCAGGTTTAAGGGCATCTTCCTACATCGAAAACATGCATGAGAAAACAAAACGATGGTACACCATGTGATGGGGAAAGGTTTCTAAAACGCACCTCATTTCTCTTCTCCTTGTGCCCGGGTTCGCCATTCCAGCCGCTTTACTAACAATCTCCCTACTTGGAGCATCAGCACCTTTAACCTCCTGTTCCGTACAGGTTGCAATTTGTCCTGAGGATGAACGGGTAGACGGGGAACCAGTGAGAGACTAGCTCTTGGTGTTGGGACAGGCACAGGTCACTCTATTTTCCCATCAGGAAGAAGAATTAACCACAGGCTCATCCTCCCCCCCGGAACCAGAACAGGGCCTGAAGCCATCCTGCGCTTTTGCGGCCAGCTCCCAAAAAAGCGAGTTGTAAAATGGAGCTTCAGGGCACTGCAATTCACAAACCTGCAGAGTTATAAATGATAACTCTCGTCCACAGATATATTGAGGGAAGGCAAAGAAGAGGATTTGAAATCAAGGCAGAATTGCAGGAAACAGATTTCAGGAGGTAGATTGGAATCGCCTTTAAAGCACATGAAAAGCGGCAAAACGTTGACAATGATGCCCTTGGCCAAAAAGGGCGTATGCGTTTTTTCCTGAATATATTCAGGAAAAAACGCATACGCCCTTTTTGGCCAACCAAGCAACCTGGAAAGGCAAATCAGCGCTACAAAGAAGACTCGCTACCCATCGGTCAAAAGGGCCATGCTGAAAAAAGTCTCAAAACCAGAAATGCAGGACAGGCCATGGAGAAATGGGAGCCTTGCTACACTGATGGGTGGGATGTAAATTGCCAACAGCCACTCTGGAGAAGTGTACGGTGTGTCCTGAAACATCTAAAAAACACAGCTTAGAGAGCATAGGGCACTTCCACTCATGGGGGTATAAATTGGGAAAATGAAAAATCAGCAAGACACAAGCACCCCAAAGTTTAGGGCTGCTCTGTTGACAAGGACCTCCACTTCATTCCACCTTCAATATCCCAGGAAAGAGAAAAATGGATAAAGAAGTTGTGGTCCTTATGTACAATGGAATATCACTCAGCCATGAAATCAATGTCATAAGGCTAGTAGCAGCATGATGAGTGGATTTCGGTACGACGATTCTAAGTGAAATAAGTCACACAGAAAAGGACACTTCTCATAAGGTATCACTTATAGAGGGAATGTCAAAACCGTTACACTTGAACTGAATTACAAAACAGAACAGAGTCACACATGCAGAAAACACACTATGGCTGCTTAACGGGAAAGGTGAGGTGGGGTGATACATAAAACAAGGGTTTCAAATTAGCTCAGATACCGTTCCATAAACCCAATATGTAATAGACAAGACCTACTCCTTGCTCAGAGAACTGGACTCAACACGCCCTATTCACCGCACAAGAATATATCTGACTAGTAATAATCTTAAAACCTATGTATTGATATCTCTCTGTTAGTGTGTCAAGTGGGTGTAAAGCGGCATAAACACAGCAGTGAAAAGCAGCTAAACCCCATTATAAAAATAAATTACTTTTACAAACCCGTGAAACAAAGACAGTGAAAGAGAGAGAAATTCTTACACAATGCGTTCAGGGGCTGTGATGCAACCTGGATTGACCATATCTAGACCCACAGCTGGATGAGACATAAGGGTGGACACTCTTGGGGCTGAGAGGTTTGGTGAGGTTGGGTGAGCAAACGCAGACCCTTTAAAGTAATACTGCGTGGTACCCATCGCATGGGTCCCAAATCTCCAGGTTCAAGGGCATCTTCCTACATCGAAAACATGCATGAGAAAACAAAACGATGGTACACCATGTGATGGGGAAAGGTTTCTAAAACGCACCTCATTTCTCTTCTCCTTGTGCCCGGGTTCGCCATTCCAGCCGCTTTACTAACAATCTCCCTACTTGGAGCATCAGCACCTTTAACCTCCTGTTCCGTACAGGTTGCAATTTGTCCTGAGGATGAACGGGTAGACCGGGAACCAGTGAGAGACTAGCTCTTGGTGTTGGGACAGGCACAGGGCACTCTATTTTCCCATCAGGAAGAAGAATTAACCACAGGCTCATCCTCCCCCCCGGAACCAGAACAGGGCCTGAAGCCATCCTGCGCTTTTGCGGCCATCTCCCAAAAAAGCGAGTTGTAAAATGGAGCTTCAGGACACTGCAATTCACAAACCTGCAGAGTTATAAATGATAACTCTCGTCCACAAATATATTGAGGGAAGGCAAAGAAGAGGATTTGAAATCAAGGCAGAATTGCAGGAAACAGATTTCAGGAGGTAGATTCGAATCGCCTTTAAAGCACATGAAAAGCAGCAAAACGTTGACAATGATGCCCTTGGCCAAAAAGGGCGTATGCGTTTTTTCCTGAATATATTCAGGAAAAAACGCATACGCCCTTTTTGGCCAACCAAGCAACCTGGAAAGGCAAATCAGCGCTACAAAGAAGACTCGCTACCCATCGGTCAAAAGGGCCATGCTGAAAAAAGTCTCAAAACCAGAAATGCAGGACAGGCCATGGAGAAATGGGAGCCTTGCTACACTGATGGGCGGGATGTAAATTGCCAACAGCCACTCTGGAGAAGTGTACGGTGTGTCCTGAAACATCTAAAAAACACAGCTTAGAGAGCATAGGGCACTTCCACTCATGGGGGTATAAATTGGGAAAATGAAAAATCAGCAAGACACAAGCACCCCAAAGTTTAGGGCTGCTCTGTTGACAAGGACCTCCACTTCATTCCACCTTCAATATCCCAGGAAAGAGAAAAATGGATAAAGAAGTTGTGGTCCTTATGTACAATGGAATATCACTCAGCCATGAAATCAATGTCATAAGGCTAGTAGCAGCATGATGAGTGGATTTAGGTACGACGATTCTAAGTGAAATAAGTCACACAGAAAAGGACACTTCTCATAAGGTATCACTTATAGAGGGAATGTCAAAACCGTTACACTTGAACTGAATTACAAAACAGAACAGAGTCACACATGCAGAAAACACACTATGGCTGCTTAACGGGAAAGGTGAGGTGGGGTGATACATAAAACAAGGGTTTCAAATTAGCTCCGATACCGTTCCATAAACCCAATATGTAATAGACAAGACCTACTCCTTGCTCAGAGAACTGGACTCAACACGCCCTATTCACCGCACAAGAATATATCTGACTAGTAATAATCTTAAAACCTATGTATTGATATCTCTCTGTTAGTGTGTCAAGTGGGTGTAAAGCGGCATAAACACAGCAGTGAAAAGCAGCTAAACCCCATTATAAAAATAAATTACTTTTACAAACCCGTGAAACAAAGACGGTGAAAGAGAGAGAAATTCTTACACAATGCGTTCAGGGGCTGTGATGCAACCTGGATTGACCATATCTAGACCCACAGCTGGATGAGACATAAGGGTGGACACTCTTGGGGCTGAGAGGTTTGGTGAGGTTGGGTGAGCAAACGCAGACCCTTTAAAGTAATACTGCGTGGTACCCATCGCATGGGTCCCAAATCTCCAGGTTCAAGGGCATCTTCCTACATCGAAAACATGCATGAGAAAACAAAAAGATGGTACACCATGTGATGGGGAAAGGTTTCTAAAACGCACCTCATTTCTCTTCTCCTTGTGCCCGGGTTCGCCATTCCAGCCGCTTTACTAACAATCTCCCTACTTGGAGCATCAGCACCTTTAACCTCCTGTTCCGTACAGGTTGCAATTTGTCCTGAGGATGAACGGGTAGACCGGGAACCAGTGAGAGACTAGCTCTTGGTGTTGGGACAGGCACAGGGCACTCTATTTTCCCATCAGGAAGAAGAATTAACCACAGGCTCATCCTCCCCCCCGGAACCAGAACAGGGCCTGAAGCCATCCTGCGCTTTTGCGGCCATCTCCCAAAAAAGCGAGTTGTAAAATGGAGCTTCAGGACACTGCAATTCACAAACCTGCAGAGTTATAAATGATAACTCTCGTCCACAGATATATTGAGGGAAGGCAAAGAAGAGGATTTGAAATCAAGGCAGAATTGCAGGAAACAGATTTCAGGAGGTAGATTCGAATCGCCTTTAAAGCACATGAAAAGCGGCAAAACGTTGACAATGATGCCCTTGGCCAAAAAGGGCGTATGCGTTTTTTCCTGAATATATTCAGGAAAAAACGCATACGCCCTTTTTGGCCAACCAAGCAACCTGGAAAGGCAAATCAGCGCTACAAAGAAGACTCGCTACCCATCGGTCAAAAGGGCCATGCTGAAAAAAGTCTCAAAACCAGAAATGCAGGACAGGCCATGGAGAAATGGGAGCCTTGCTACACTGATGGGCGGGATGTAAATTGCCAACAGCCACTCTGGAGAAGTGTACGGTGTGTCCTGAAACATCTAAAAAACACAGCTTAGAGAGCATAGGGCACTTCCACTCATGGGGGTATAAATTGGGAAAATGAAAAATCAGCAAGACACAAGCACCCCAAAGTTTAGGGCTGCTCTGTTGACAAGGACCTCCACTTCATTCCACCTTCAATATCCCAGGAAAGAGAAAAATGGATAAAGAAGTTGTGGTCCTTATGTACAATGGAATATCACTCAGCCATGAAATCAATGTCATAAGGCTAGTAGCAGCATGATGAGTGGATTTAGGTACGACGATTCTAAGTGAAATAAGTCACACAGAAAAGGACACTTCTCATAAGGTATCACTTATAGAGGGAATGTCAAAACCGTTACACTTGAACTGAATTACAAAACAGAACAGAGTCACACATGCAGAAAACACACTATGGCTGCTTAACGGGAAAGGTGAGGTGGGGTGATACATAAAACAAGGGTTTCAAATTAGCTCCGATACCGTTCCATAAACCCAATATGTAATAGACAAGACCTACTCCTTGCTCAGAGAACTGGACTCAACACGCCCTATTCACCGCACAAGAATATATCTGACTAGTAATAATCTTAAAACCTATGTATTGATATCTCTCTGTTAGTGTGTCAAGTGGGTGTAAAGCGGCATAAACACAGCAGTGAAAAGCAGCTAAACCCCATTATAAAAATAAATTACTTTTACAAACCCGTGAAACAAAGACAGTGAAAGAGAGAGAAATTCTTACACAATGCGTTCAGGGGCTGTGATGCAACCTGGATTGACCATATCTAGACCCACAGCTGGATGAGACATAAGGGTGGACACTCTTGGGGCTGAGAGGTTTGGTGAGGTTGGGTGAGCAAACGCAGACCCTTTAAAGTAATACTGCGTGGTACCCATCGCATGGGTCCCAAATCTCCAGGTTCAAGGGCATCTTCCTACATCGAAAACATGCATGAGAAAACAAAAAGATGGTACACCATGTGATGGGGAAAGGTTTCTAAAACGCACCTCATTTCTCTTCTCCTTGTGCCCGGGTTCGCCATTCCAGCCGCTTTACTAACAATCTCCCTACTTGGAGCATCAGCACCTTTAACCTCCTGTTCCGTACAGGTTGCAATTTGTCCTGAGGATGAACGGGTAGACCGGGAACCAGTGAGAGACTAGCTCTTGGTGTTGGGACAGGCACAGGGCACTCTATTTTCCCATCAGGAAGAAGAATTAACCACAGGCTCATCCTCCCCCCCGGAACCAGAACAGGGCCTGAAGCCATCCTGCGCTTTTGCGGCCATCTCCCAAAAAAGCGAGTTGTAAAATGGAGCTTCAGGACACTGCAATTCACAAACCTGCAGAGTTATAAATGATAACTCTCGTCCACAAATATATTGAGGGAAGGCAAAGAAGAGGATTTGAAATCAAGGCAGAATTGCAGGAAACAGATTTCAGGAGGTAGATTCGAATCGCCTTTAAAGCACATGAAAAGCAGCAAAACGTTGACAATGATGCCCTTGGCCAAAAAGGGCGTATGCGTTTTTTCCTGAATATATTCAGGAAAAAACGCATACGCCCTTTTTGGCCAACCAAGCAACCTGGAAAGGCAAATCAGCGCTACAAAGAAGACTCGCTACCCATCGGTCAAAAGGGCCATGCTGAAAAAACTCTCAAAACCAGAAATGCAGGACAGGCCATGGAGAAATGGGAGCCTTGCTACACTGATGGGCGGGATGTAAATTGCCAACAGCCACTCTGGAGAAGTGTACGGTGTGTCCTGAAACATCTAAAAAACACAGCTTAGAGAGCATAGGGCACTTCCACTCATGGGGGTATAAATTGGGAAAATGAAAAATCAGCAAGACACAAGCACCCCAAAGTTTAGGGCTGCTCTGTTGACAAGGACCTCCACTTCATTCCACCTTCAATATCCCAGGAAAGAGAAAAATGGATAAAGAAGTTGTGGTCCTTATGTACAATGGAATATCACTCAGCCATGAAATCAATGTCATAAGGCTAGGAGCAGCATGATGAGTGGATTTAGGTACGACGATTCTAAGTGAAATAAGTCACACAGAAAAGGACACTTCTCATAAGGTATCACTTATAGAGGGAATGTCAAAACCGTTACACTTGAACTGAATTACAAAACAGAACAGAGTCACACATGCAGAAAACACACTATGGCTGCTTAACGGGAAAGGTGAGGTGGGGTGATACATAAAACAAGGGTTTCAAATTAGCTCAGATACCGTTCCATAAACCCAATATGTAATAGACAAGACCTACTCCTTGCTCAGAGAACTGGACTCAACACACCCTATTCACCGCACAAGAATATATCTGACTAGTAATAATCTTAAAGCCTATGTATTGATATCTCACTGTTAGTGTGTCAAGTGGGTGTAAAGCGGCATAAACACAGCAGTGAAAAGCAGCTAAACCCCATTATAAAAATAAATTACTTTGAAAAACCCATGAAACAAAGACAGTGAAAGAGAGCGAAATTCTTACACAATGCGTTCAGGGGCTGTGATGCAACCTGGATTGACCATATCTAGACCCACAGCTGGATGAGACATAAGGGTGGACACTCTTGGGGCTGAGAGGTTTGGTGAGGTTGGGTGAGCAAACGCAGACCCTTTAAAGTAATACTGCGTGGTACCCATCGCATGGGTCCCAAATCTCCAGGTTCAAGGGCATCTTCCTACATCGAAAACATGCATGAGAAAACAAAAAGATGGTACACCATGTGATGGGGAAAGGTTTCTAAAACGCACCTCATTTCTCTTCTCCTTGTGCCCGGGTTCGCCATTCCAGCCGCTTTACTAACAATCTCCCTACTTGGAGCATCAGCACCTTTAACCTCCTGTTCCGTACAGGTTGCAATTTGTCCTGAGGATGAACGGGTAGACGGGGAACCAGTGAGAGACTAGCTCTTGGTGTTGGGACAGGCACAGGTCACTCTATTTTCCCATCAGGAAGAAGAATTAACCACAGGCTCATCCTCCCCCCCGGAACCAGAACAGGGCCTGAAGCCATCCTGTGCTTTTGCGGCCAGCTCCCAAAAAAGCGAGTTGTAAAATGGAGCTTCAGGGCACTGCAATTCACAAACCTGCAGAGTTATAAATGATAACTCTCGTCCACAGATATATTGAGGGAAGGCAAAGAAGAGGATTTGAAATCAAGGCAGAATTGCAGGAAACAGATTTCAGGAGGTAGATTGGAATCGCCTTTAAAGCACATGAAAAGCAGCAAAACGTTGACAATGATGCCCTTGGCCAAAAAGGGCGTATGCGTTTTTTCCTGAATATATTCAGGAAAAAACGCATACGCCCTTTTTGGCCAACCAAGCAACCTGGAAAGGCAAATCAGCGCTACAAAGAAGACTCGCTACCCATCGGTCAAAAGGGCCATGCTGAAAAAAGTCTCAAAACCAGAAATGCAGGACAGGCCATGGAGAAATGGGAGCCTTGCTACACTGATGGGCGGGATGTAAATTGCCAACAGCCACTCTGGAGAAGTGTACGGTGTGTCCTGAAACATCTAAAAAACACAGCTTAGAGAGCATAGGGCACTTCCACTCATGGAGGTATAAATTGGGAAAATGAAAAATCAGCAAGACACAAGCACCCCAAAGTTTAGGGCTGCTCTGTTGACAAGGACCTCCACTTCATTCCACCTTCAATATCCCAGGAAAGAGAAAAATGGATAAAGAAGTTGTGGTCCTTATGTACAATGGAATATCACTCAGCCATGAAATCAATGTCATAAGGCTAGTAGCAGCATGATGAGTGGATTTAGGTACGACGATTCTAAGTGAAATAAGTCACACAGAAAAGGACACTTCTCATAAGGTATCACTTATAGAGGGAATGTCAAAACCATTACACTTGAACTGAATTACAAAACAGAACAGAGTCACACATGCAGAAAACACACTATGGCTGCTTAACGGGAAAGGTGAGGTGGGGTGATACATAAAACAAGGGTTTCAAATTAGCTCAGATACCGTTCCATAAACCCAATATGTAATAGACAAGACCTACTCCTTGCTCAGAGAACTGGACTCAACACACCCTATTCACCGCACAAGAATATATCTGACTAGTAATAATCTTAAAGCCTATGTATTGATATCTCACTGTTAGTGTGTCAAGTGGGTGTAAAGCGGCATAAACACAGCAGTGAAAAGCAGCTAAACCCCATTATAAAAATAAATTACTTTGAAAAACCCATGAAACAAAGACAGTGAAAGAGAGCGAAATTCTTACACAATGCGTTCAGGGGCTGTGATGCAACCTGGATTGACCATATCTAGACCCACAGCTGGATGAGACATAAGGGTGGACACTCTTGGGGCTGAGAGGTTTGGTGAGGTTGGGTGAGCAAACGCAGACCCTTTAAAGTAATACTGCGTGGTACCCATCGCATGGGTCCCAAATCTCCAGGTTTAAGGGCATCTTCCTACATCGAAAACATGCATGAGAAAACAAAACGATGGTACACCATGTGATGGGGAAAGGTTTCTAAAACGCACCTCATTTCTCTTCTCCTTGTGCCCGGGTTCGCCATTCCAGCCGCTTTACTAACAATCTCCCTACTTGGAGCATCAGCACCTTTAACCTCCTGTTCCGTACAGGTTGCAATTTGTCCTGAGGATGAACGGGTAGACGGGGAACCAGTGAGAGACTAGCTCTTGGTGTTGGGACAGGCACAGGTCACTCTATTTTCCCATCAGGAAGAAGAATTAACCACAGGCTCATCCTCCCCCCCGGAACCAGAACAGGGCCTGAAGCCATCCTGCGCTTTTGCGGCCAGCTCCCAAAAAAGCGAGTTGTAAAATGGAGCTTCAGGGCACTGCAATTCACAAACCTGCAGAGTTATAAATGATAACTCTCGTCCACAGATATATTGAGGGAAGGCAAAGAAGAGGATTTGACATCAAGGCAGAATTGCAGGAAACAGATTTCAGGAGGTAGATTCGAATCGCCTTTAAAGCACATGAAAAGCAGCAAAACGTTGACAATGATGCCCTTGGCCAAAAAGGGCGTATGCGTTTTTTCCTGAATATATTCAGGAAAAAACGCATACGCCCTTTTTGGCCAACCAAGCAACCTGGAAAGGCAAATCAGCGCTACAAAGAAGACTCGCTACCCATCGGTCAAAAGGGCCATGCTGAAAAAAGTCTCAAAACCAGAAATGCAGGACAGGCCATGGAGAAATGGGAGCCTTGCTACACTGATGGGCGGGATGTAAATTGCCAACAGCCACTCTGGAGAAGTGTACGGTGTGTCCTGAAACATCTAAAAAACACAGCTTAGAGAGCATAGGGCACTTCCACTCATGGGGGTATAAATTGGGAAAATGAAAAATCAGCAAGACACAAGCACCCCAAAGTTTAGGGCTGCTCTGTTGACAAGGACCTCCACTTCATTCCACCTTCAATATCCCAGGAAAGAGAAAAATGGATAAAGAAGTTGTGGTCCTTATGTACAATGGAATATCACTCAGCCATGAAATCAATGTCATAAGGCTAGTAGCAGCATGATGAGTGGATTTAGGTACGACGATTCTAAGTGAAATAAGTCACACAGAAAAGGACACTTCTCATAAGGTATCACTTATAGAGGGAATGTCAAAACCGTTACACTTGAACTGAATTACAAAACAGAACAGAGTCACACATGCAGAAAACACACTATGGCTGCTTAACGGGAAAGGTGAGGTGGGGTGATACATAAAACAAGGGTTTCAAATTAGCTCAGATACCGTTCCATAAACCCAATATGTAATAGACAAGACCTACTCCTTGCTCAGAGAACTGGACTCAACACACCCTATTCACCGCACAAGAATATATCTGACTAGTAATAATCTTAAAGCCTATGTATTGATATCTCTCTGTTAGTGTGTCAAGTGGGTGTAAAGCGGCATAAACACAGCAGTGAAAAGCAGCTAAACCCCATTATAAAAATAAATTACTTTTACAAACCCGTGAAACAAAGACAGTGAAAGAGAGAGAAATTCTTACACAATGCGTTCAGGGGCTGTGATGCAACCTGGATTGACCATATCTAGACCCACAGCTGGATGAGACATAAGGGTGGACACTCTTGGGGCTGAGAGGTTTGGTGAGGTTGGGTGAGCAAACGCAGACCCTTTAAAGTAATACTGCGTGGTACCCATCGCATGGGTCCCAAATCTCCAGGTTCAAGGGCATCTTCCTACATCGAAAACATGCATGAGAAAACAAAAAGATGGTACACCATGTGATGGGGAAAGGTTTCTAAAACGCACCTCATTTCTCTTCTCCTTGTGCCCGGGTTCGCCATTCCAGCCGCTTTACTAACAATCTCCCTACTTGGAGCATCAGCACCTTTAACCTCCTGTTCCGTACAGGTTGCAATTTGTCCTGAGGATGAACGGGTAGACCGGGAACCAGTGAGAGACTAGCTCTTGGTGTTGGGACAGGCACAGGGCACTCTATTTTCCCATCAGGAAGAAGAATTAACCACAGGCTCATCCTCCCCCCCGGAACCAGAACAGGGCCTGAAGCCATCCTGCGCTTTTGCGGCCATCTCCCAAAAAAGCGAGTTGTAAAATGGAGCTTCAGGACACTGCAATTCACAAACCTGCAGAGTTATAAATGATAACTCTCGTCCACAAATATATTGAGGGAAGGCAAAGAAGAGGATTTGAAATCAAGGCAGAATTGCAGGAAACAGATTTCAGGAGGTAGATTCGAATCGCCTTTAAAGCACATGAAAAGCAGCAAAACGTTGACAATGATGCCCTTGGCCAAAAAGGGCGTATGCGTTTTTTCCTGAATATATTCAGGAAAAAACGCATACGCCCTTTTTGGCCAACCAAGCAACCTGGAAAGGCAAATCAGCGCTACAAAGAAGACTCGCTACCCATCGGTCAAAAGGGCCATGCTGAAAAAACTCTCAAAACCAGAAATGCAGGACAGGCCATGGAGAAATGGGAGCCTTGCTACACTGATGGGCGGGATGTAAATTGCCAACAGCCACTCTGGAGAAGTGTACGGTGTGTCCTGAAACATCTAAAAAACACAGCTTAGAGAGCATAGGGCACTTCCACTCATGGGGGTATAAATTGGGAAAATGAAAAATCAGCAAGACACAAGCACCCCAAAGTTTAGGGCTGCTCTGTTGACAAGGACCTCCACTTCATTCCACCTTCAATATCCCAGGAAAGAGAAAAATGGATAAAGCAGTTGTGGTCCTTATGTACAATGGAATATCACTCAGCCATGAAATCAATGTCATAAGGCTAGTAGCAGCATGATGAGTGGATTTAGGTACGACGATTCTAAGTGAAATAAGTCACACAGAAAAGGACACTTCTCATAAGGTATCACTTATAGAGGGAATGTCAAAACCGTTACACTTGAACTGAATTACAAAACAGAACAGAGTCACACATGCAGAAAACACACTATGGCTGCTTAACGGGAAAGGTGAGGTGGGGTGATACATAAAACAAGGGTTTCAAATTAGCTCAGATACCGTTCCATAAACCCAATATGTAATAGACAAGACCTACTCCTTGCTCAGAGAACTGGACTCAACACACCCTATTCACCGCACAAGAATATATCTGACTAGTAATAATCTTAAAGCCTATGTATTGATATCTCACTGTTAGTGTGTCAAGTGGGTGTAAAGCGGCATAAACACAGCAGTGAAAAGCAGCTAAACCCCATTATAAAAATAAATTACTTTGAAAAACCCATGAAACAAAGACAGTGAAAGAGAGCGAAATTCTTACACAATGCGTTCAGGGGCTGTGATGCAACCTGGATTGACCATATCTAGACCCACAGCTGGATGAGACATAAGGGTGGACACTCTTGGGGCTGAGAGGTTTGGTGAGGTTGGGTGAGCAAACGCAGACCCTTTAAAGTAATACTGCGTGGTACCCATCGCATGGGTCCCAAATCTCCAGGTTCAAGGGCATCTTCCTACATCGAAAACATGCATGAGAAAACAAAAAGATGGTACACCATGTGATGGGGAAAGGTTTCTAAAACGCACCTCATTTCTCTTCTCCTTGTGCCCGGGTTCGCCATTCCAGCCGCTTTACTAACAATCTCCCTACTTGGAGCATCAGCACCTTTAACCTCCTGTTCCGTACAGGTTGCAATTTGTCCTGAGGATGAACGGGTAGACGGGGAACCAGTGAGAGACTAGCTCTTGGTGTTGGGACAGGCACAGGTCACTCTATTTTCCCATCAGGAAGAAGAATTAACCACAGGCTCATCCTCCCCCCCGGAACCAGAACAGGGCCTGAAGCCATCCTGCGCTTTTGCGGCCAGCTCCCAAAAAAGCGAGTTGTAAAATGGAGCTTCAGGGCACTGCAATTCACAAACCTGCAGAGTTATAAATGATAACTCTCGTCCACAGATATATTGAGGGAAGGCAAAGAAGAGGATTTGAAATCAAGGCAGAATTGCAGGAAACAGATTTCAGGAGGTAGATTGGAATCGCCTTTAAAGCACATGAAAAGCAGCAAAACGTTGACAATGATGCCCTTGGCCAAAAAGGGCGTATGCGTTTTTTCCTGAATATATTCAGGAAAAAACGCATACGCCCTTTTTGGCCAACCAAGCAACCTGGAAAGGCAAATCAGCGCTACAAAGAAGACTCGCTACCCATCGGTCAAAAGGGCCATGCTGAAAAAAGTCTCAAAACCAGAAATGCAGGACAGGCCATGGAGAAATGGGAGCCTTGCTACACTGATGGGCGGGATGTAAATTGCCAACAGCCACTCTGGAGAAGTGTACGGTGTGTCCTGAAACATCTAAAAAACACAGCTTAGAGAGCATAGGGCACTTCCACTCATGGGGGTATAAATTGGGAAAATGAAAAATCAGCAAGACACAAGCACCCCAAAGTTTAGGGCTGCTCTGTTGACAAGGACCTCCACTTCATTCCACCTTCAATATCCCAGGAAAGAGAAAAATGGATAAAGAAGTTGTGGTCCTTATGTACAATGGAATATCACTCAGCCATGAAATCAATGTCATAAGGCTAGTAGCAGCATGATGAGTGGATTTAGGTACGACGATTCTAAGTGAAATAAGTCACACAGAAAAGGACACTTCTCATAAGGTATCACTTATAGAGGGAATGTCAAAACCATTACACTTGAACTGAATTACAAAACAGAACAGAGTCACACATGCAGAAAACACACTATGGCTGCTTAACGGGAAAGGTGAGGTGGGGTGATACATAAAACAAGGGTTTCAAATTAGCTCAGATACCGTTCCATAAACCCAATATGTAATAGACAAGACCTACTCCTTGCTCAGAGAACTGGACTCAACACACCCTATTCACCGCACAAGAATATATCTGACTAGTAATAATCTTAAAGCCTATGTATTGATATCTCACTGTTAGTGTGTCAAGTGGGTGTAAAGCGGCATAAACACAGCAGTGAAAAGCAGCTAAACCCCATTATAAAAATAAATTACTTCGAAAAACCCATGAAACAAAGACAGTGAAAGAGAGCGAAATTCTTACACAATGCGTTCAGGGGCTGTGATGCAACCTGGATTGACCATATCTAGACCCACAGCTGGATGAGACATAAGGGTGGACACTCTTGGGGCTGAGAGGTTTGGTGAGGTTGGGTGAGCAAACGCAGACCCTTTAAAGTAATACTGCGTGGTACCCATCGCATGGGTCCCAAATCTCCAGGTTTAAGGGCATCTTCCTACATCGAAAACATGCATGAGAAAACAAAACGATGGTACACCATGTGATGGGGAAAGGTTTCTAAAACGCACCTCATTTCTCTTCTCCTTGTGCCCGGGTTCGCCATTCCAGCCGCTTTACTAACAATCTCCCTACTTGGAGCATCAGCACCTTTAACCTCCTGTTCCGTACAGGTTGCAATTTGTCCTGAGGATGAACGGGTAGACGGGGAACCAGTGAGAGACTAGCTCTTGGTGTTGGGACAGGCACAGGTCACTCTATTTTCCCATCAGGAAGAAGAATTAACCACAGGCTCATCCTCCCCCCCGGAACCAGAACAGGGCCTGAAGCCATCCTGCGCTTTTGCGGCCAGCTCCCAAAAAAGCGAGTTGTAAAATGGAGCTTCAGGGCACTGCAATTCACAAACCTGCAGAGTTATAAATGATAACTCTCGTCCACAGATATATTGAGGGAAGGCAAAGAAGAGGATTTGACATCAAGGCAGAATTGCAGGAAACAGATTTCAGGAGGTAGATTCGAATCGCCTTTAAAGCACATGAAAAGCAGCAAAACGTTGACAATGATGCCCTTGGCCAAAAAGGGCGTATGCGTTTTTTCCTGAATATATTCAGGAAAAAACGCATACGCCCTTTTTGGCCAACCAAGCAACCTGGAAAGGCAAATCAGCGCTACAAAGAAGACTCGCTACCCATCGGTCAAAAGGGCCATGCTGAAAAAAGTCTCAAAACCAGAAATGCAGGACAGGCCATGGAGAAATGGGAGCCTTGCTACACTGATGGGCGGGATGTAAATTGCCAACAGCCACTCTGGAGAAGTGTACGGTGTGTCCTGAAACATCTAAAAAACACAGCTTAGAGAGCATAGGGCACTTCCACTCATGGGGGTATAAATTGGGAAAATGAAAAATCAGCAAGACACAAGCACCCCAAAGTTTAGGGCTGCTCTGTTGACAAGGACCTCCACTTCATTCCACCTTCAATATCCCAGGAAAGAGAAAAATGGATAAAGAAGTTGTGGTCCTTATGTACAATGGAATATCACTCAGCCATGAAATCAATGTCATAAGGCTAGTAGCAGCATGATGAGTGGATTTAGGTACGACGATTCTAAGTGAAATAAGTCACACAGAAAAGGACACTTCTCATAAGGTATCACTTATAGAGGGAATGTCAAAACCGTTACACTTGAACTGAATTACAAAACAGAACAGAGTCACACATGCAGAAAACACACTATGGCTGCTTAACGGGAAAGGTGAGGTGGGGTGATACATAAAACAAGGGTTTCAAATTAG
The DNA here is from genome assembly GCF_028023285.1 of Balaenoptera ricei. Lineage (NCBI taxonomy): Eukaryota > Metazoa > Chordata > Mammalia > Artiodactyla > Balaenopteridae > Balaenoptera > Balaenoptera ricei. The sequence goes on along the minus strand of NW_026777425.1, from coordinate 622,092 downwards.
CTCAGATACCGTTCCATAAACCCAATATGTAATAGACAAGACCTACTCCTTGCTCAGAGAACTGGACTCAACACACCCTATTCACCGCACAAGAATATATCTGACTAGTAATAATCTTAAAGCCTATGTATTGATATCTCACTGTTAGTGTGTCAAGTGGGTGTAAAGCGGCATAAACACAGCAGTGAAAAGCAGCTAAACCCCATTATAAAAATAAATTACTTTGAAAAACCCATGAAACAAAGACAGTGAAAGAGAGCGAAATTCTTACACAATGCGTTCAGGGGCTGTGATGCAACCTGGATTGACCATATCTAGACCCACAGCTGGATGAGACATAAGGGTGGACACTCTTGGGGCTGAGAGGTTTGGTGAGGTTGGGTGAGCAAACGCAGACCCTTTAAAGTAATACTGCGTGGTACCCATCGCATGGGTCCCAAATCTCCAGGTTTAAGGGCATCTTCCTACATCGAAAACATGCATGAGAAAACAAAACGATGGTACACCATGTGATGGGGAAAGGTTTCTAAAACGCACCTCATTTCTCTTCTCCTTGTGCCCGGGTTCGCCATTCCAGCCGCTTTACTAACAATCTCCCTACTTGGAGCATCAGCACCTTTAACCTCCTGTTCCGTACAGGTTGCAATTTGTCCTGAGGATGAACGGGTAGACGGGGAACCAGTGAGAGACTAGCTCTTGGTGTTGGGACAGGCACAGGTCACTCTATTTTCCCATCAGGAAGAAGAATTAACCACAGGCTCATCCTCCCCCCCGGAACCAGAACAGGGCCTGAAGCCATCCTGCGCTTTTGCGGCCAGCTCCCAAAAAAGCGAGTTGTAAAATGAAGCTTCAGGGCACTGCAATTCACAAACCTGCAGAGTTATAAATGATAACTCTCGTCCACAGATATATTGAGGGAAGGCAAAGAAGAGGATTTGAAATCAAGGCAGAATTGCAGGAAACAGATTTCAGGAGGTAGATTGGAATCGCCTTTAAAGCACATGAAAAGCGGCAAAACGTTGACAATGATGCCCTTGGCCAAAAAGGGCGTATGCGTTTTTTACTGAATATATTCAGGAAAAAACGCATACGCCCTTTTTGGCCAACCAAGCAACCTGGAAAGGCAAATCAGCGCTACAAAGAAGACTCGCTACCCATCGGTCAAAAGGGCCATGCTGAAAAAAGTCTCAAAACCAGAAATGCAGGACAGGCCATGGAGAAATGGGAGCCTTGCTACACTGATGGGCGGGATGTAAATTGCCAACAGCCACTCTGGAGAAGTGTACGGTGTGTCCTGAAACATCTAAAAAACACAGCTTAGAGAGCATAGGGCACTTCCACTCATGGGGGTATAAATTGGGAAAATGAAAAATCAGCAAGACACAAGCACCCCAAAGTTTAGGGCTGCTCTGTTGACAAGGACCTCCACTTCATTCCACCTTCAATATCCCAGGAAAGAGAAAAATGGATAAAGAAGTTGTGGTCCTTATGTACAATGGAATATCACTCAGCCATGAAATCAATGTCATAAGGCTAGTAGCAGCATGATGAGTGGATTTAGGTACGACGATTCTAAGTGAAATAAGTCACACAGAAAAGGACACTTCTCATAAGGTATCACTTATAGAGGGAATGTAAAAAGCGTTACACTTGAACTAAATTACAAAACAGAACAGAGTCACACATGCAGAAAACACACTATGGCTGCTTAACGGGAAAGGTGAGGTGGGGTGATACATAAAACAAGGGTTTCAAATTAGCTCCGATACCGTTCCATAAACCCAATATGTAATAGACAAGACCTACTCCTTGCTCAGAGAACTGGACTCAACACGCCCTATTCACCGCACAAGAATATATCTGACTAGTAATAATCTTAAAGCCTATGTATTGATATCTCACTGTTAGTGTGTCAAGTGGGTGTAAAGCGGCATAAACACAGCAGTGAAAAGCAGCTAAACCCCATTATAAAAATAAATTACTTCGAAAAACCCATGAAACAAAGACAGTGAAAGAGAGCGAAATTCTTACACAATGCGTTCAGGGGCTGTGATGCAACCTGGATTGACCATATCTAGACCCACAGCTGGATGAGACATAAGGGTGGACACTCTTGGGGCTGAGAGGTTTGGTGAGGTTGGGTGAGCAAACGCAGACCCTTTAAAGTAATACTGCGTGGTACCCATCGCATGGGTCCCAAATCTCCAGGTTTAAGGGCATCTTCCTACATCGAAAACATGCATGAGAAAACAAAACGATGGTACACCATGTGATGGGGAAAGGTTTCTAAAACGCACCTCATTTCTCTTCTCCTTGTGCCCGGGTTCGCCATTCCAGCCGCTTTACTAACAATCACCCTACTTGGAGCATCAGCACCTTTAACCTCCTGTTCCGTACAGGTTGCAATTTGTCCTGAGGATGAACGGGTAGACGGGGAACCAGTGAGAGACTAGCTCTTGGTGTTGGGACAGGCACAGGTCACTCTATTTTCCCATCAGGAAGAAGAATTAACCACAGGCTCATCCTCCCCCCCGGAACCAGAACAGGGCCTGAAGCCATCCTGCGCTTTTGCGGCCAGCTCCCAAAAAAGCGAGTTGTAAAATGGAGCTTCAGGGCACTGCAATTCACAAACCTGCAGAGTTATAAATGATAACTCTCGTCCACAAATATATTGAGGGAAGGCAAAGAAGAGGATTTGAAATCAAGGCAGAATTGCAGGAAACAGATTTCAGGAGGTAGATTCGAATCGCCTTTAAAGCACATGAAAAGCGGCAAAACGTTGACAATGATGCCCTTGGCCAAAAAGGGCGTATGCGTTTTTTCCTGAATATATTCAGGAAAAAACGCATACGCCCTTTTTGGCCAACCAAGCAACCTGGAAAGGCAAATCAGCGCTACAAAGAAGACTCGCTACCCATCGGTCAAAAGGGCCATGCTGAAAAAAGTCTCAAAACCAGAAATGCAGGACAGGCCATGGAGAAATGGGAGCCTTGCTACACTGATGGGCGGGATGTAAATTGCCAACAGCCACTCTGGAGAAGTGTACGGTGTGTCCTGAAACATCTAAAAAACACAGCTTAGAGAGCATAGGGCACTTCCACTCATGGGGGTATAAATTGGGAAAATGAAAAATCAGCAAGACACAAGCACCCCAAAGTTTAGGGCTGCTCTGTTGACAAGGACCTCCACTTCATTCCACCTTCAATATCCTAGGAAAGAGAAAAATGGATAAAGAAGTTGTGGTCCTTATGTACAATGGAATATCACTCAGCCATGAAATCAATGTCATAAGGCTAGTAGCAGCATGATGAGTGGATTTAGGTACGACGATTCTAAGTGAAATAAGTCACACAGAAAAGGACACTTCTCATAAGGTATCACTTATAGAGGGAATGTAAAAAGCGTTACACTTGAACTGAATTACAAAACAGAACAGAGTCACACATGCAGAAAACACACTATGGCTGCTTAACGGGAAAGGTGAGGTGGGGTGATACATAAAACAAGGGTTTCAAATTAGCTCAGATACCGTTCCATAAACCCAATATGTAATAGACAAGACCTACTCCTTGCTCAGAGAACTGGACTCAACACACCCTATTCACCGCACAAGAATATATCTGACTAGTAATAATCTTAAAGCCTATGTATTGATATCTCACTGTTAGTGTGTCAAGTGGGTGTAAAGCGGCATAAACACAGCAGTGAAAAGCAGCTAAACCCCATTATAAAAATAAATTACTTTGAAAAACCCATGAAACAAAGACAGTGAAAGAGAGCGAAATTCTTACATAATGCATTCAGGGGCTGTGATGCAACCTGGATTGACCATATCTAGACCCACAGCTGGATGAGACATAAGGGTGGACACTCTTGGGGCTGAGAGGTTTGGTGAGGTTGGGTGAGCAAACGCAGACCCTTTAAAGTAATACTGCGTGGTACCCATCGCATGGGTCCCAAATCTCCAGGTTTAAGGGCATCTTCCTACATCGAAAACATGCATGAGAAAACAAAACGATGGTACAACATGTGATGGGGAAAGGTTTCTAAAACGCACCTCATTTCTCTTCTCCTTGTGCCCGGGTTCGCCATTCCAGCCGCTTTACTAACAATCTCCCTACTTGGAGCATCAGCACCTTTAACCTCCTGTTCCGTACAGGTTGCAATTTGTCCTGAGGATGAACGGGAAGACTGGGAACCAGTGAGAGACTAGCTCTTGGTGTTGGGACAGGCACAGGTCACTCTATTTTCCCATCAGGAAGAAGAATTAACCACAGGCTCATCCTCCCCCCCGGAACCAGAACAGGGCCTGAAGCCATCCTGCGCTTTTGCGGCCAGCTCCCAAAAAAGCGAGTTGTAAAATGGAGCTTCAGGGCACTGCAATTCACAAACCTGCAGAGTTATAAATGATAACTCTCGTCCACAAATATATTGAGGGAAGGCAAAGAAGAGGATTTGAAATCAAGGCAGAATTGCAGGAAACAGATTTCAGGAGGTAGATTCGAATCGCCTTTAAAGCACATGAAAAGCGGCAAAACGTTGACAATGATGCCCTTGGCCAAAAAGGGCGTATGCGTTTTTTCCTGAATATATTCAGGAAAAAACGCATACGCCCTTTTTGGCCAACCAAGCAACCTGGAAAGGCAAATCAGCGCTACAAAGAAGACTCGCTACCCATCGGTCAAAAGGGCCATGCTGAAAAAAGTCTCAAAACCAGAAATGCAGGACAGGCCATGGAGAAATGGGAGCCTTGCTACACTGATGGGCGGGATGTAAATTGCCAACAGCCACTCTGGAGAAGTGTACGGTGTGTCCTGAAACATCTAAAAAACACAGCTTAGAGAGCATAGGGCACTTCCACTCATGGGGGTATAAATTGGGAAAATGAAAAATCAGCAAGACACAAGCACCCCAAAGTTTAGGGCTGCTCTGTTGACAAGGACCTCCACTTCATTCCACCTTCAATATCCCAGGAAAGAGAAAAATGGATAAAGAAGTTGTGGTCCTTATGTACAATGGAATATCACTCAGCCATGAAATCAATGTCATAAGGCTAGTAGCAGCATGATGAGTGGATTTAGGTACGACGATTCTAAGTGAAATAAGTCACACAGAAAAGGACACTTCTCATAAGGTATCACTTATAGAGGGAATGTCAAAACCGTTACACTTGAACTGAATTACAAAACAGAACAGAGTCACACATGCAGAAAACACACTATGGCTGCTTAACGGGAAAGGTGAGGTGGGGTGATACATAAAACAAGGGTTTCAAATTAGCTCAGATACCGTTCCATAAACCCAATATGTAATAGACAAGACCTACTCCTTGCTCAGAGAACTGGACTCAACACACCCTATTCACCGCACAAGAATATATCTGACTAGTAATAATCTTAAAGCCTATGTATTGATATCTCACTGTTAGTGTGTCAAGTGGGTGTAAAGCGGCATAAACACAGCAGTGAAAAGCAGCTAAACCCCATTATAAAAATAAATTACTTTGAAAAACCCATGAAACAAAGACAGTGAAAGAGAGCGAAATTCTTACACAATGCGTTCAGGGGCTGTGATGCAACCTGGATTGACCATATCTAGACCCACAGCTGGATGAGACATAAGGGTGGACACTCTTGGGGCTGAGAGGTTTGGTGAGGTTGGGTGAGCAAACGCAGACCCTTTAAAGTAATACTGCGTGGTACCCATCGCATGGGTCCCAAATCTCCAGGTTTAAGGGCATCTTCCTACATCGAAAACATGCATGAGAAAACAAAACGATGGTACACCATGTGATGGGGAAAGGTTTCTAAAACGCACCTCATTTCTCTTCTCCTTGTGCCCGGGTTCGCCATTCCAGCCGCTTTACTAACAATCTCCCTACTTGGAGCATCAGCACCTTTAACCTCCTGTTCCGTACAGGTTGCAATTTGTCCTGAGGATGAACGGGTAGACGGGGAACCAGTGAGAGACTAGCTCTTGGTGTTGGGACAGGCACAGGTCACTCTATTTTCCCATCAGGAAGAAGAATTAACCACAGGCTCATCCTCCCCCCCGGAACCAGAACAGGGCCTGAAGCCATCCTGCGCTTTTGCGGCCAGCTCCCAAAAAAGCGAGTTGTAAAATGGAGCTTCAGGGCACTGCAATTCACAAACCTGCAGAGTTATAAATGATAACTCTCGTCCACAAATATATTGAGGGAAGGCAAAGAAGAGGATTTGAAATCAAGGCAGAATTGCAGGAAACAGATTTCAGGAGGTAGATTCGAATCGCCTTTAAAGCACATGAAAAGCGGCAAAACGTTGACAATGATGCCCTTGGCCAAAAAGGGCGTATGCGTTTTTTCCTGAATATATTCAGGAAAAAACGCATACGCCCTTTTTGGCCAACCAAGCAACCTGGAAAGGCAAATCAGCGCTACAAAGAAGACTCGCTACCCATCGGTCAAAAGGGCCATGCTGAAAAAAGTCTCAAAACCAGAAATGCAGGACAGGCCATGGAGAAATGGGAGCCTTGCTACACTGATGGGCGGGATGTAAATTGCCAACAGCCACTCTGGAGAAGTGTACGGTGTGTCCTGAAACATCTAAAAAACACAGCTTAGAGAGCATAGGGAACTTCCACTCATGGGGGTATAAATTGGGAAAATGAAAAATCAGCAAGACACAAGCACCCCAAAGTTTAGGGCTGCTCTGTTGACAAGGACCTCCACTTCATTCCACCTTCAATATCCCAGGAAAGAGAAAAATGGATAAAGAAGTTGTGGTCCTTATGTACAATGGAATATCACTCAGCCATGAAATCAATGTCATAAGGCTAGTAGCAGCATGATGAGTGGATTTAGGTACGACGATTCTAAGTGAAATAAGTCACACAGAAAAGGAAACTTCTCATAAGTTATCACTTAAGGAGGGAATGTAAAAAGCGTTACACTTGAACTGAATTACAAAACAGAACAGAGTCACACATGCAGAAAACACACTATGGCTGCTTAACGGGAAAGGTGAGGTGGGGTGATACATAAAACAAGGGTTTCAAATTAGCTCAGATACCGTTCCATAAACCCAATATGTAATAGACAAGACCTACTCCTTGCTCAGAGAACTGGACTCAACACACCCTATTCACCGCACAAGAATATATCTGACTAGTAATAATCTTAAAGCCTATGTATTGATATCTCACTGTTAGTGTGTCAAGTGGGTGTAAAGCGGCATAAACACAGCAGTGAAAAGCAGCTAAACCCCATTATAAAAATAAATTACTTTGAAAAACCCATGAAACAAAGACAGTGAAAGAGAGCGAAATTCTTACACAATGCGTTCAGGGGCTGTGATGCAACCTGGATTGACCATATCTAGACCCACAGCTGGATGAGACATAAGGGTGGACACTCTTGGGGCTGAGAGGTTTGGTGAGGTTGGGTGAGCAAACGCAGACCCTTTAAAGTAATACTGCGTGGTACCCATCGCATGGGTCCCAAATCTCCAGGTTTAAGGGCATCTTCCTACATCGAAAACATGCATGAGAAAACAAAACGATGGTACACCATGTGATGGGGAAAGGTTTCTAAAACGCACCTCATTTCTCTTCTCCTTGTGCCCGGGTTCGCCATTCCAGCCGCTTTACTAACAATCTCCCTACTTGGAGCATCAGCACCTTTAACCTCCTGTTCCGTACAGGTTGCAATTTGTCCTGAGGATGAACGGGTAGACGGGGAACCAGTGAGAGACTAGCTCTTGGTGTTGGGACAGGCACAGGTCACTCTATTTTCCCATCAGGAAGAAGAATTAACCACAGGCTCATCCTCCCCCCCGGAACCAGAACAGGGCCTGAAGCCATCCTGCGCTTTTGCGGCCAGCTCCCAAAAAAGCGAGTTGTAAAATGGAGCTTCAGGGCACTGCAATTCACAAACCTGCAGAGTTATAAATGATAACTCTCGTCCACAAATATATTGAGGGAAGGCAAAGAAGAGGATTTGAAATCAAGGCAGAATTGCAGGAAACAGATTTCAGGAGGTAGATTCGAATCGCCTTTAAAGCACATGAAAAGCGGCAAAACGTTGACAATGATGCCCTTGGCCAAAAAGGGCGTATGCGTTTTTTCCTGAATATATTCAGGAAAAAACGCATACGCCCTTTTTGGCCAACCAAGCAACCTGGAAAGGCAAATCAGCGCTACAAAGAAGACTCGCTACCCATCGGTCAAAAGGGCCATGCTGAAAAAAGTCTCAAAACCAGAAATGCAGGACAGGCCATGGAGAAATGGGAGCCTTGCTACACTGATGGGCGGGATGTAAATTGCCAACAGCCACTCTGGAGAAGTGTACGGTGTGTCCTGAAACATCTAAAAAACACAGCTTAGAGAGCATAGGGAACTTCCACTCATGGGGGTATAAATTGGGAAAATGAAAAATCAGCAAGACACAAGCACCCCAAAGTTTAGGGCTGCTCTGTTGACAAGGACCTCCACTTCATTCCACCTTCAATATCCCAGGAAAGAGAAAAATGGATAAAGAAGTTGTGGTCCTTATGTACAATGGAATATCACTCAGCCATGAAATCAATGTCATAAGGCTAGTAGCAGCATGATGAGTGGATTTAGGTACGACGATTCTAAGTGAAATAAGTCACACAGAAAAGGAAACTTCTCATAAGTTATCACTTAAGGAGGGAATGTAAAAAGCGTTACACTTGAACTGAATTACAAAACAGAACAGAGTCACACATGCAGAAAACACACTATGGCTGCTTAACGGGAAAGGTGAGGTGGGGTGATACATAAAACAAGGGTTTCAAATTAGCTCAGATACCGTTCCATAAACCCAATATGTAATAGACAAGACCTACTCCTTGATTAGAGAACTGGACTCAACACGCCCTATTCACCGCACAAGAATACATCTGACTAGTAATAATCTTAAAACCTATGTATTGATATCTCTCTGTTAGTGTGTCAAGTGGGTGTAAAGCGGCATAAACACAGCAGTGAAAAGCAGCTAAACCCCATTATAAAAATAAATTACTTTGAAAAACCTATGAAACAAAGACAGTGAAAGAGAGCGAAATTCTTACACAATGCGTTCAGGGGCTGTGATGCAACCTGGATTGACCATATCTAGACCCACAGCTGGATGAGACATAAGGGTGGACACTCTTGGGGCTGAGAGGTTTGGTGAGGTTGGGTGAGCAAACGCAGACCCTTTAAAGTAATACTGCGTGGTACCCATCAAATGGGTCCCAAATCTCCAGGTTCAAGGGCATCTTCCTACATCGAAAACATGCATGAGAAAACAAAAAGATGGTACACCATGTGATGGGGAAAGGTTTCTAAAACGCACCTCATTTCTCTTCTCCTTGTGCCCGGGTTCGCCATTCCAGCCGCTTTACTAACAATCTCCCTACTTGGAGCATCAGCACCTTTAACCTCCTGTTCCGTACATGTTGCAATTTGTCCTGAGGATGAACGGGTAGACCGGGAACCAGTGAGAGACTAGCTCTTGGTGTTGGGACAGGCACAGGTCACTCTATTTTCCCATCAGGAAGAAGAATTAACCCCAGGTTCATCCTCCCCCCCGGAACCAGAACAGGGCCTGAAGCCATCCTGCGCTTTTGCGGCCAGCTCCCAAAAAAGCGAGTTGTAAAATGGAGCTTCAGGGCACGGCAATTCACAAACCTGCAGAGTTATAAATGATAACTCTCGTCCACAAATATATTGAGGGAAGGCAAAGAAGAGGATTTGAAATCAAGGCAGAATTGCAGGAAACAGATTTCAGGAGGTAGATTCGAATCGCCTTTAAAGCACATGAAAAGCGGCAAAACGTTGACAATGATGCCCTTGGCCAAAAAGGGCGTATGCGTTTTTTCCTGAATATATTCAGGATAAAACGCATACGCCCTTTTTGGCCAACCAAGCAACCTGGAAAGGCAAATCAGCGCTACAAAGAAGACTCGCTACCCATCGGTCAAAAGGGCCATGCTGAAAAAAGTCTCAAAACCAGAAATGCAGGACAGGCCATGGAGAAATGGGAGCCTTGCTACACTGATGGGCGGGATGTAAATTGCCAACAGCCACTCTGGAGAAGTGTACGGTGTGTCCTGAAACATCTAAAAAACACAGCTTAGAGAGCATAGGGCACTTCCACTCATGGGGGTATAAATTGGGAAAATGAAAAATCAGCAAGACACAAGCACCCCAAAGTTTAGGGCTGCTCTGTTGACAAGGACCTCCACTTCATTCCACCTTCAATATCCTAGGAAAGAGAAAAATGGATAAAGAAGTTGTGGTCCTTATGTACAATGGAATATCACTCAGCCATGAAATCAATGTCATAAGGCTAGTAGCAGCATGATGAGTGGATTTAGGTACGACGATTCTAAGTGAAATAAGTCACACAGAAAAGGACACTTCTCATAAGGTATCACTTATAGAGGGAATGTAAAAACCGTTACACTTGAACTGAATTACAAAACAGAACAGAGTCACACATGCAGAAAACACACTATGGCTGCTTAACGGGAAAGGTGAGGTGGGGTGATACATAAAACAAGGGTTTCAAATTAGCTCAGATACCGTTCCATAAACCCAATATGTAATAGACAAGACCTACTCCTTGCTCAGAGAACTGGACTCAACACACCCTATTCACCGCACAAGAATATATCTGACTAGTAATAATCTTAAAGCCTATGTATTGATATCTCACTGTTAGTGTGTCAAGTGGGTGTAAAGCGGCATAAACACAGCAGTGAAAAGCAGCTAAACCCCATTATAAAAATAAATTACTTTGAAAAACCCATGAAACAAAGACAGTGAAAGAGAGCGAAATTCTTACATAATGCGTTCAGGGGCTGTGATGCAACCTGGATTGACCATATCTAGACCCACAGCTGGATGAGACATAAGGGTGGACACTCTTGGGGCTGAGAGGTTTGGTGAGGTTGGGTGAGCAAACGCAGACCCTTTAAAGTAATACTGCGTGGTACCCATCGCATGGGTCCCAAATCTCCAGGTTTAAGGGCATCTTCCTACATCGAAAACATGCATGAGAAAACAAAACGATGGTACAACATGTGATGGGGAAAGGTTTCTAAAACGCACCTCATTTCTCTTCTCCTTGTGCCCGGGTTCGCCATTCCAGCCGCTTTACTAACAATCTCCCTACTTGGAGCATCAGCACCTTTAACCTCCTGTTCCGTACAGGTTGCAATTTGTCCTGAGGATGAACGGGTAGACGGGGAACCAGTGAGAGACTAGCTCTTGGTGTTGGGACAGGCACAGGTCACTCTATTTTCCCATCAGGAAGAAGAATTAACCACAGGCTCATCCTCCCCCCCGGAACCAGAACAGGGCCTGAAGCCATCCTGCGCTTTTGCGGCCAGCTCCCAAAAAAGCGAGTTGTAAAATGGAGCTTCAGGGCACTGCAATTCACAAACCTGCAGAGTTATAAATGATAACTCTCGTCCACAAATATATTGAGGGAAGGCAAAGAAGAGGATTTGAAATCAAGGCAGAATTGCAGGAAACAGATTTCAGGAGGTAGATTCGAATCGCCTTTAAAGCACATGAAAAGCGGCAAAACGTTGACAATGATGCCCTTGGCCAAAAAGGGCGTATGCGTTTTTTCCTGAATATATTCAGGAAAAAACGCATACGCCCTTTTTGGCCAACCAAGCAACCTGGAAAGGCAAATCAGCGCTACAAAGAAGACTCGCTACCCATCGGTCAAAAGGGCCATGCTGAAAAAAGTCTCAAAACCAGAAATGCAGGACAGGCCATGGAGAAATGGGAGCCTTGCTACACTGATGGGCGGGATGTAAATTGCCAACAGCCACTCTGGAGAAGTGTACGGTGTGTCCTGAAACATCTAAAAAACACAGCTTAGAGAGCATAGGGCACTTCCACTCATGGGGGTATAAATTGGGAAAATGAAAAATCAGCAAGACACAAGCACCCCAAAGTTTAGGGCTGCTCTGTTGACAAGGACCTCCACTTCATTCCACCTTCAATATCCCAGGAAAGAGAAAAATGGATAAAGAAGTTGTGGTCCTTATGTACAATGGAATATCACTCAGCCATGAAATCAATGTCATAAGGCTAGTAGCAGCATGATGAGTGGATTTAGGTACGACGATTCTAAGTGAAATAAGTCACACAGAAAAGGACACTTCTCATAAGGTATCACTTATAGAGGGAATGTAAAAACCGTTACACTTGAACTGAATTACAAAACAGAACAGAGTCACACATGCAGAAAACACACTATGGCTGCTTAACGGGAAAGGTGAGGTGGGGTGATACATAAAACAAGGGTTTCAAATTAGCTCAGATACCGTTCCATAAACCCAATATGTAATAGACAAGACCTACTCCTTGCTCAGAGAACTGGACTCAACACACCCTATTCACCGCACAAGAATATATCTGACTAGTAATAATCTTAAAGCCTATGTATTGATATCTCACTGTTAGTGTGTCAAGTGGGTGTAAAGCGGCATAAACACAGCAGTGAAAAGCAGCTAAACCCCATTATAAAAATAAATTACTTCGAAAAACCCATGAAACAAAGACAGTGAAAGAGAGCGAAATTCTTACACAATGCGTTCAGGGGCTGTGATGCAACCTGGATTGACCATATCTAGACCCACAGCTGGATGAGACATAAGGGTGGACACTCTTGGGGCTGAGAGGTTTGGTGAGGTTGGGTGAGCAAACGCAGACCCTTTAAAGTAATACTGCGTGGTACCCATCGCATGGGTCCCAAATCTCCAGGTTCAAGGGCATCTTCCTACATCGAAAACATGCATGAGAAAACAAAACGATGGTACACCATGTGATGGGGAAAGGTTTCTAAAACGCACCTCATTTCTCTTCTCCTTGTGCCCGGGTTCGCCATTCCAGCCGCTTTACTAACAATCTCCCTACTTGGAGCATCAGCACCTTTAACCTCCTGTTCCGTACAGGTTGCAATTTGTCCTGTGGATGAACGGGTAGACGGGGAACCAGTGAGAGACTAGCTCTTGGTGTTGGGACAGGCACAGGTCACTCTATTTTCCCATCAGGAAGAAGAATTAACCACAGGCTCATCCTCCCCCCCGGAACCAGAACAGGGCCTGAAGCCATCCTGCGCTTTTGCGGCCAGCTCCCAAAAAAGCGAGGTGTAAAATGGAGCTTCAGGGCACTGCAATTCACAAACCTGCAGAGTTATAAATGATAACTCTCGTCCACAAATATATTGAGGGAAGGCAAAGAAGAGGATTTGAAATCAAGGCAGAATTGCAGGAAACAGATTTCAGGAGGTAGATTCGAATCGCCTTTAAAGCACATGAAAAGCGGCAAAACGTTGACAATGATGCCCTTGGCCAAAAAGGGCGTATGCGTTTTTTCCTGAATATATTCAGGAAAAAACGCATACGCCCTTTTTGGCCAACCAAGCAACCTGGAAAGGCAAATCAGCGCTACAAAGAAGACTCGCTACCCATCGGTCAAAAGGGCCATGCTGAAAAAAGTCTCAAAACCAGAAATGCAGGACAGGCCATGGAGAAATGGGAGCCTTGCTACACTGATGGGCGGGATGTAAATTGCCAACAGCCACTCTGGAGAAGTGTACGGTGTGTCCTGAAACATCTAAAAAACACAGCTTAGAGAGCATAGGGCACTTCCACTCATGGGGGTATAAATTGGGAAAATGAAAAATCAGCAAGACACAAGCACCCCAAAGTTTAGGGCTGCTCTGTTGACAAGGACCTCCACTTCATTCCACCTTCAATATCCCAGGAAAGAGAAAAATGGATAAAGAAGTTGTGGTCCTTATGTACAATGGAATATCACTCAGCCATGAAATCAATGTCATAAGGCTAGTAGCAGCATGATGAGTGGATTTAGGTACGACGATTCTAAGTGAAATAAGTCACACAGAAAAGGACACTTCTCATAAGGTATCACTTATAGAGGGAATGTCAAAACCGTTACACTTGAACTGAATTACAAAACAGAACAGAGTCACACATGCAGAAAACACACTATGGCTGCTTAACGGGAAAGGTGAGGTGGGGTGATACATAAAACAAGGGTTTCAAATTAGCTCAGATACCGTTCCATAAACCCAATATGTAATAGACAAGACCTACTCCTTGCTCAGAGAACTGGACTCAACACACCCTATTCACCGCACAAGAATATATCTGACTAGTAATAATCTTAAAGCCTATGTATTGATATCTCACTGTTAGTGTGTCAAGTGGGTGTAAAGCGGCATAAACACAGCAGTGAAAAGCAGCTAAACCCCATTATAAAAATAAATTACTTTGAAAAACCCATGAAACAAAGACAGTGAAAGAGAGCGAAATTCTTACACAATGCGTTCAGGGGCTGTGATGCAACCTGGATTGACCATATCTAGACCCACAGCTGGATGAGACATAAGGGTGGACACTCTTGGGGCTGAGAGGTTTGGTGAGGTTGGGTGAGCAAACGCAGACCCTTTAAAGTAATACTGCGTGGTACCCATCGCATGGGTCCCAAATCTCCAGGTTTAAGGGCATCTTCCTACATCGAAAACATGCATGAGAAAACAAAACGATGGTACACCATGTGATGGGGAAAGGTTTCTAAAACGCACCTCATTTCTCTTCTCCTTGTGCCCGGGTTCGCCATTCCAGCCGCTTTACTAACAATCTCCCTACTTGGAGCATCAGCACCTTTAACCTCCTGTTCCGTACAGGTTGCAATTTGTCCTGAGGATGAACGGGTAGACGGGGAACCAGTGAGAGACTAGCTCTTGGTGTTGGGACAGGCACAGGTCACTCTATTTTCCCATCAGGAAGAAGAATTAACCACAGGCTCATCCTCCCCCCCGGAACCAGAACAGGGCCTGAAGCCATCCTGCGCTTTTGCGGCCAGCTCCCAAAAAAGCGAGTTGTAAAATGGAGCTTCAGGGCACTGCAATTCACAAACCTGCAGAGTTATAAATGATAACTCTCGTCCACAAATATATTGAGGGAAGGCAAAGAAGAGGATTTGAAATCAAGGCAGAATTGCAGGAAACAGATTTCAGGAGGTAGATTCGAATCGCCTTTAAAGCACATGAAAAGCGGCAAAACGTTGACAATGATGCCCTTGGCCAAAAAGGGCGTATGCGTTTTTTCCTGAATATATTCAGGAAAAAACGCATACGCCCTTTTTGGCCAACCAAGCAACCTGGAAAGGCAAATCAGCGCTACAAAGAAGACTCGCTACCCATCGGTCAAAAGGGCCATGCTGAAAAAAGTCTCAAAACCAGAAATGCAGGACAGGCCATGGAGAAATGGGAGCCTTGCTACACTGATGGGCGGGATGTAAATTGCCAACAGCCACTCTGGAGAAGTGTACGGTGTGTCCTGAAACATCTAAAAAACACAGCTTAGAGAGCATAGGGCACTTCCACTCATGGGGGTATAAATTGGGAAAATGAAAAATCAGCAAGACACAAGCACCCCAAAGTTTAGGGCTGCTCTGTTGACAAGGACCTCCACTTCATTCCACCTTCAATATCCCAGGAAAGAGAAAAATGGATAAAGAAGTTGTGGTCCTTATGTACAATGGAATATCACTCAGCCATGAAATCAATGTCATAAGGCTAGTAGCAGCATGATGAGTGGATTTAGGTACGACGATTCTAAGTGAAATAAGTCACACAGAAAAGGAAACTTCTCATAAGTTATCACTTAAGGAGGGAATGTAAAAAGCGTTACACTTGAACTGAATTACAAAACAGAACAGAGTCACACATGCAGAAAACACACTATGGCTGCTTAACGGGAAAGGTGAGGTGGGGTGATACATAAAACAAGGGTTTCAAATTAGCTCAGATACCGTTCCATAAACCCAATATGTAATAGACAAGACCTACTCCTTGATTAGAGAACTGGACTCAACACGCCCTATTCACCGCACAAGAATACATCTGACTAGTAATAATCTTAAAACCTATGTATTGATATCTCTCTGTTAGTGTGTCAAGTGGGTGTAAAGCGGCATAAACACAGCAGTGAAAAGCAGCTAAACCCCATTATAAAAATAAATTACTTTGAAAAACCTATGAAACAAAGACAGTGAAAGAGAGCGAAATTCTTACACAATGCGTTCAGGGGCTGTGATGCAACCTGGATTGACCATATCTAGACCCACAGCTGGATGAGACATAAGGGTGGACACTCTTGGGGCTGAGAGGTTTGGTGAGGTTGGGTGAGCAAACGCAGACCCTTTAAAGTAATACTGCGTGGTACCCATCAAATGGGTCCCAAATCTCCAGGTTCAAGGGCATCTTCCTACATCGAAAACATGCATGAGAAAACAAAAAGATGGTACACCATGTGATGGGGAAAGGTTTCTAAAACGCACCTCATTTCTCTTCTCCTTGTGCCCGGGTTCGCCATTCCAGCCGCTTTACTAACAATCTCCCTACTTGGAGCATCAGCACCTTTAACCTCCTGTTCCGTACATGTTGCAATTTGTCCTG
Source organism: Balaenoptera ricei (assembly GCF_028023285.1). Classification (NCBI taxonomy): domain Eukaryota; kingdom Metazoa; phylum Chordata; class Mammalia; order Artiodactyla; family Balaenopteridae; genus Balaenoptera; species Balaenoptera ricei. The sequence continues at coordinate 605,597 of NW_026777425.1, read as the reverse complement.
AGGATGAACGGGTAGACCGGGAACCAGTGAGAGACTAGCTCTTGGTGTTGGGACAGGCACAGGTCACTCTATTTTCCCATCAGGAAGAAGAATTAACCCCAGGTTCATCCTCCCCCCCGGAACCAGAACAGGGCCTGAAGCCATCCTGCGCTTTTGCGGCCAGCTCCCAAAAAAGCGAGTTGTAAAATGGAGCTTCAGGGCACGGCAATTCACAAACCTGCAGAGTTATAAATGATAACTCTCGTCCACAAATATATTGAGGGAAGGCAAAGAAGAGGATTTGAAATCAAGGCAGAATTGCAGGAAACAGATTTCAGGAGGTAGATTCGAATCGCCTTTAAAGCACATGAAAAGCGGCAAAACGTTGACAATGATGCCCTTGGCCAAAAAGGGCGTATGCGTTTTTTCCTGAATATATTCAGGATAAAACGCATACGCCCTTTTTGGCCAACCAAGCAACCTGGAAAGGCAAATCAGCGCTACAAAGAAGACTCGCTACCCATCGGTCAAAAGGGCCATGCTGAAAAAAGTCTCAAAACCAGAAATGCAGGACAGGCCATGGAGAAATGGGAGCCTTGCTACACTGATGGGCGGGATGTAAATTGCCAACAGCCACTCTGGAGAAGTGTACGGTGTGTCCTGAAACATCTAAAAAACACAGCTTAGAGAGCATAGGGCACTTCCACTCATGGGGGTATAAATTGGGAAAATGAAAAATCAGCAAGACACAAGCACCCCAAAGTTTAGGGCTGCTCTGTTGACAAGGACCTCCACTTCATTCCACCTTCAATATCCTAGGAAAGAGAAAAATGGATAAAGAAGTTGTGGTCCTTATGTACAATGGAATATCACTCAGCCATGAAATCAATGTCATAAGGCTAGTAGCAGCATGATGAGTGGATTTAGGTACGACGATTCTAAGTGAAATAAGTCACACAGAAAAGGACACTTCTCATAAGGTATCACTTATAGAGGGAATGTAAAAACCGTTACACTTGAACTGAATTACAAAACAGAACAGAGTCACACATGCAGAAAACACACTATGGCTGCTTAACGGGAAAGGTGAGGTGGGGTGATACATAAAACAAGGGTTTCAAATTAGCTCAGATACCGTTCCATAAACCCAATATGTAATAGACAAGACCTACTCCTTGCTCAGAGAACTGGACTCAACACACCCTATTCACCGCACAAGAATATATCTGACTAGTAATAATCTTAAAGCCTATGTATTGATATCTCACTGTTAGTGTGTCAAGTGGGTGTAAAGCGGCATAAACACAGCAGTGAAAAGCAGCTAAACCCCATTATAAAAATAAATTACTTTGAAAAACCCATGAAACAAAGACAGTGAAAGAGAGCGAAATTCTTACATAATGCGTTCAGGGGCTGTGATGCAACCTGTATTGACCATATCTAGACCCACAGCTGGATGAGACATAAGGGTGGACACTCTTGGGGCTGAGAGGTTTGGTGAGGTTGGGTGAGCAAACGCAGACCCTTTAAAGTAATACTGCGTGGTACCCATCGCATGGGTCCCAAATCTCCAGGTTTAAGGGCATCTTCCTACATCGAAAACATGCATGAGAAAACAAAACGATGGTACAACATGTGATGGGGAAAGGTTTCTAAAACGCACCTCATTTCTCTTCTCCTTGTGCCCGGGTTCGCCATTCCAGCCGCTTTACTAACAATCTCCCTACTTGGAGCATCAGCACCTTTAACCTCCTGTTCCGTACAGGTTGCAATTTGTCCTGAGGATGAACGGGTAGACGGGGAACCAGTGAGAGACTAGCTCTTGGTGTTGGGACAGGCACAGGTCACTCTATTTTCCCATCAGGAAGAAGAATTAACCACAGGCTCATCCTCCCCCCCGGAACCAGAACAGGGCCTGAAGCCATCCTGCGCTTTTGCGGCCAGCTCCCAAAAAAGCGAGTTGTAAAATGGAGCTTCAGGGCACTGCAATTCACAAACCTGCAGAGTTATAAATGATAACTCTCGTCCACAAATATATTGAGGGAAGGCAAAGAAGAGGATTTGAAATCAAGGCAGAATTGCAGGAAACAGATTTCAGGAGGTAGATTCGAATCGCCTTTAAAGCACATGAAAAGCGGCAAAACGTTGACAATGATGCCCTTGGCCAAAAAGGGCGTATGCGTTTTTTCCTGAATATATTCAGGAAAAAACGCATACGCCCTTTTTGGCCAACCAAGCAACCTGGAAAGGCAAATCAGCGCTACAAAGAAGACTCGCTACCCATCGGTCAAAAGGGCCATGCTGAAAAAAGTCTCAAAACCAGAAATGCAGGACAGGCCATGGAGAAATGGGAGCCTTGCTACACTGATGGGCGGGATGTAAATTGCCAACAGCCACTCTGGAGAAGTGTACGGTGTGTCCTGAAACATCTAAAAAACACAGCTTAGAGAGCATAGGGCACTTCCACTCATGGGGGTATAAATTGGGAAAATGAAAAATCAGCAAGACACAAGCACCCCAAAGTTTAGGGCTGCTCTGTTGACAAGGACCTCCACTTCATTCCACCTTCAATATCCCAGGAAAGAGAAAAATGGATAAAGAAGTTGTGGTCCTTATGTACAATGGAATATCACTCAGCCATGAAATCAATGTCATAAGGCTAGTAGCAGCATGATGAGTGGATTTAGGTACGACGATTCTAAGTGAAATAAGTCACACAGAAAAGGACACTTCTCATAAGGTATCACTTATAGAGGGAATGTAAAAACCGTTACACTTGAACTGAATTACAAAACAGAACAGAGTCACACATGCAGAAAACACACTATGGCTGCTTAACGGGAAAGGTGAGGTGGGGTGATACATAAAACAAGGGTTTCAAATTAGCTCAGATACCGTTCCATAAACCCAATATGTAATAGACAAGACCTACTCCTTGCTCAGAGAACTGGACTCAACACACCCTATTCACCGCACAAGAATATATCTGACTAGTAATAATCTTAAAGCCTATGTATTGATATCTCACTGTTAGTGTGTCAAGTGGGTGTAAAGCGGCATAAACACAGCAGTGAAAAGCAGCTAAACCCCATTATAAAAATAAATTACTTCGAAAAACCCATGAAACAAAGACAGTGAAAGAGAGCGAAATTCTTACACAATGCGTTCAGGGGCTGTGATGCAACCTGGATTGACCATATCTAGACCCACAGCTGGATGAGACATAAGGGTGGACACTCTTGGGGCTGAGAGGTTTGGTGAGGTTGGGTGAGCAAACGCAGACCCTTTAAAGTAATACTGCGTGGTACCCATCGCATGGGTCCCAAATCTCCAGGTTCAAGGGCATCTTCCTACATCGAAAACATGCATGAGAAAACAAAACGATGGTACACCATGTGATGGGGAAAGGTTTCTAAAACGCACCTCATTTCTCTTCTCCTTGTGCCCGGGTTCGCCATTCCAGCCGCTTTACTAACAATCTCCCTACTTGGAGCATCAGCACCTTTAACCTCCTGTTCCGTACAGGTTGCAATTTGTCCTGTGGATGAACGGGTAGACGGGGAACCAGTGAGAGACTAGCTCTTGGTGTTGGGACAGGCACAGGTCACTCTATTTTCCCATCAGGAAGAAGAATTAACCACAGGCTCATCCTCCCCCCCGGAACCAGAACAGGGCCTGAAGCCATCCTGCGCTTTTGCGGCCAGCTCCCAAAAAAGCGAGGTGTAAAATGGAGCTTCAGGGCACTGCAATTCACAAACCTGCAGAGTTATAAATGATAACTCTCGTCCACAAATATATTGAGGGAAGGCAAAGAAGAGGATTTGAAATCAAGGCAGAATTGCAGGAAACAGATTTCAGGAGGTAGATTCGAATCGCCTTTAAAGCACATGAAAAGCGGCAAAACGTTGACAATGATGCCCTTGGCCAAAAAGGGCGTATGCGTTTTTTCCTGAATATATTCAGGAAAAAACGCATACGCCCTTTTTGGCCAACCAAGCAACCTGGAAAGGCAAATCAGCGCTACAAAGAAGACTCGCTACCCATTGGTCAAAAGGGCCATGCTGAAAAAAGTCTCAAAACCAGAAATGCAGGACAGGCCATGGAGAAATGGGAGCCTTGCTACACTGATGTGCAGGATGTAAATTGCCAACAGCCACTCTGGAGAAGTGTACGGTGTGTCCTGAAACATCTAAAAAACACAGCTTAGAGAGCATAGGGCACTTCCACTCATGGGGGTATAAATTGGGAAAATGAAAAATCAGCAAGACACAAGCACCCCAAAGTTTAGGGCTGCTCTGTTGACAAGGACCTCCACTTCATTCCACCTTCAATATCCCAGGAAAGAGAAAAATGGATAAAGAAGTTGTGGTCCTTATGTACAATGGAATATCACTCAGCCATGAAATCAATGTCATAAGGCTAGTAGCAGCATGATGAGTGGATTTAGGTACGACGATTCTAAGTGAAATAAGTCACACAGAAAAGGACACTTCTCATAAGGTATCACTTATAGAGGGAATGTAAAAACCGTTACACTTGAACTGAATTACAAAACAGAACAGAGTCACACATGCAGAAAACACACTATGGCTGCTTAACGGGAAAGGTGAGGTGGGGTGATACATAAAACAAGGGTTTCAAATTAGCTCAGATACCGTTCCATAAACCCAATATGTAATAGACAAGACCTACTCCTTGCTCAGAGAACTGGACTCAACACACCCTATTCACCGCACAAGAATATATCTGACTAGTAATAATCTTAAAGCCTATGTATTGATATCTCACTGTTAGTGTGTCAAGTGGGTGTAAAGCGGCATAAACACAGCAGTGAAAAGCAGCTAAACCCCATTATAAAAATAAATTACTTTGAAAAACCCATGAAACAAAGACAGTGAAAGAGAGCGAAATTCTTACATAATGCATTCAGGGGCTGTGATGCAACCTGGATTGACCATATCTAGACCCACAGCTGGATGAGACATAAGGGTGGACACTCTTGGGGCTGAGAGGTTTGGTGAGGTTGGGTGAGCAAACGCAGACCCTTTAAAGTAATACTGCGTGGTACCCATCGCATGGGTCCCAAATCTCCAGGTTTAAGGGCATCTTCCTACATCGAAAACATGCATGAGAAAACAAAACGATGGTACACCATGTGATGGGGAAAGGTTTCTAAAACGCACCTCATTTCTCTTCTCCTTGTGCCCGGGTTCGCCATTCCAGCCGCTTTACTAACAATCTCCCTACTTGGAGCATCAGCACCTTTAACCTCCTGTTCCGTACAGGTTGCAATTTGTCCTGAGGATGAACGGGTAGACGGGGAACCAGTGAGAGACTAGCTCTTGGTGTTGGGACAGGCACAGGTCACTCTATTTTCCCATCAGGAAGAAGAATTAACCACAGGCTCATCCTCCCCCCCGGAACCAGAACAGGGCCTGAAGCCATCCTGCGCTTTTGCGGCCAGCTCCCAAAAAAGCGAGTTGTAAAATGGAGCTTCAGGGCACTGCAATTCACAAACCTGCAGAGTTATAAATGATAACTCTCGTCCACAAATATATTGAGGGAAGGCAAAGAAGAGGATTTGAAATCAAGGCAGAATTGCAGGAAACAGATTTCAGGAGGTAGATTCGAATCGCCTTTAAAGCACATGAAAAGCGGCAAAACGTTGACAATGATGCCCTTGGCCAAAAAGGGCGTATGCGTTTTTTCCTGAATATATTCAGGAAAAAACGCATACGCCCTTTTTGGCCAACCAAGCAACCTGGAAAGGCAAATCAGCGCTACAAAGAAGACTCGCTACCCATCGGTCAAAAGGGCCATGCTGAAAAAAGTCTCAAAACCAGAAATGCAGGACAGGCCATGGAGAAATGGGAGCCTTGCTACACTGATGGGCGGGATGTAAATTGCCAACAGCCACTCTGGAGAAGTGTACGGTGTGTCCTGAAACATCTAAAAAACACAGCTTAGAGAGCATAGGGCACTTCCACTCATGGGGGTATAAATTGGGAAAATGAAAAATCAGCAAGACACAAGCACCCCAAAGTTTAGGGCTGCTCTGTTGACAAGGACCTCCACTTCATTCCACCTTCAATATCCCAGGAAAGAGAAAAATGGATAAAGAAGTTGTGGTCCTTATGTACAATGGAATATCACTCAGCCATGAAATCAATGTCATAAGGCTAGTAGCAGCATGATGAGTGGATTTAGGTACGACGATTCTAAGTGAAATAAGTCACACAGAAAAGGACACTTCTCATAAGGTATCACTTATAGAGGGAATGTAAAAACCGTTACACTTGAACTGAATTACAAAACAGAACAGAGTCACACATGCAGAAAACACACTATGGCTGCTTAACGGGAAAGGTGAGGTGGGGTGATACATAAAACAAGGGTTTCATATTAGCTCAGATACCGTTCCATAAACCCAATATGTAATAGACAAGACCTACTCCTTGATTAGAGAACTGGACTCAACACGCCCTATTCACCGCACAAGAATACATCTGACTAGTAATAATCTTAAAACCTATGTATTGATATCTCTCTGTTAGTGTGTCAAGTGGGTGTAAAGCGGCATAAACACAGCAGTGAAAAGCAGCTAAACCCCATTATAAAAATAAATTACTTTGAAAAACCTATGAAACAAAGACAGTGAAAGAGAGCGAAATTCTTACACAATGCGTTCAGGGGCTGTGATGCAACCTGGATTGACCATATCTAGACCCACAGCTGGATGAGACATAAGGGTGGACACTCTTGGGGCTGAGAGGTTTGGTGAGGTTGGGTGAGCAAACGCAGACCCTTTAAAGTAATACTGCGTGGTACCCATCAAATGGGTCCCAAATCTCCAGGTTCAAGGGCATCTTCCTACATCGAAAACATGCATGAGAAAACAAAAAGATGGTACACCATGTGATGGGGAAAGGTTTCTAAAACGCACCTCATTTCTCTTCTCCTTGTGCCCGGGTTCGCCATTCCAGCCGCTTTACTAATAATCTCCCTACTTGGAGCATCAGCACCTTTAACCTCCTGTTCCGTACAGGTTGCAATTTGTCCTGAGGATGAACGGGTAGACGGGGAACCAGTGAGAGACTAGCTCTTGGTGTTGGGACAGGCACAGGTCACTCTATTTTCCCATCAGGAAGAAGAATTAACCACAGGCTCATCCTCCCCCCCGGAACCAGAACAGGGCCTGAAGCCATCCTGCGCTTTTGCGGCCAGCTCCCAAAAAAGCGAGTTGTAAAATGGAGCTTCAGGGCACTGCAATTCACAAACCTGCAGAGTTATAAATGATAACTCTCGTCCACAAATATATTGAGGGAAGGCAAAGAAGAGGATTTGAAATCAAGGCAGAATTGCAGGAAACAGATTTCAGGAGGTAGATTCGAATCGCCTTTAAAGCACATGAAAAGCGGCAAAACGTTGACAATGATGCCCTTGGCCAAAAAGGGCGTATGCGTTTTTTCCTGAATATATTCAGGAAAAAACGCATACGCCCTTTTTGGCCAACCAAGCAACCTGGAAAGGCAAATCAGCGCTACAAAGAAGACTCGCTACCCATCGGTCAAAAGGGCCGTGCTGAAAAAAGTCTCAAAACCAGAAATGCAGGACAGGCCATGGAGAAATGGGAGCCTTGCTACACTGATGGGCGGGGTGTAAATTGCCAACAGCCACTCTGGAGAAGTGTACGGTGTGTCCTGAAACATCTAAAAAACACAGCTTAGAGAGCATAGGGCACTTCCACTCATGGGGGTATAAATTGGGAAAATGAAAAATCAGCAAGACACAAGCACCCCAAAGTTTAGGGCTGCTCTGTTGACAAGGACCTCCACTTCATTCCACCTTCAATATCCCAGGAAAGAGAAAAATGGATAAAGAAGTTGTGGTCCTTATGTACAATGGAATATCACTCAGCCATGAAATCAATGTCATAAGGCTAGTAGCAGCATGATGAGTGGATTTAGGTACGACGATTCTAAGTGAAATAAGTCACACAGAAAAGGACACTTCTCATAAGGTATCACTTATAGAGGGAATGTCAAAACCGTTACACTTGAACTGAATTACAAAACAGAACAGAGTCACACATGCAGAAAACACACTATGGCTGCTTAACGGGAAAGGTGAGGTGGGGTGATACATAAAACAAGGGTTTCAAATTAGCTCAGATACCGTTCCATAAACCCAATATGTAATAGACAAGACCTACTCCTTGCTCAGAGAACTGGACTCAACACACCCTATTCACCGCACAAGAATATATCTGACTAGTAATAATCTTAAAGCCTATGTATTGATATCTCACTGTTAGTGTGTCAAGTGGGTGTAAAGCGGCATAAACACAGCAGTGAAAAGCAGCTAAACCCCATTATAAAAATAAATTACTTTGAAAAACCCATGAAACAAAGACAGTGAAAGAGAGCGAAATTCTTACATAATGCATTCAGGGGCTGTGATGCAACCTGGATTGACCATATCTAGACCCACAGCTGGATGAGACATAAGGGTGGACACTCTTGGGGCTGAGAGGTTTGGTGAGGTTGGGTGAGCAAACGCAGACCCTTTAAAGTAATACTGCGTGGTACCCATCGCATGGGTCCCAAATCTCCAGGTTTAAGGGCATCTTCCTACATCGAAAACATGCATGAGAAAACAAAACGATGGTACACCATGTGATGGGGAAAGGTTTCTAAAACGCACCTCATTTCTCTTCTCCTTGTGCCCGGGTTCGCCATTCCAGCCGCTTTACTAACAATCTCCCTACTTGGAGCATCAGCACCTTTAACCTCCTGTTCCGTACAGGTTGCAATTTGTCCTGAGGATGAACGGGTAGACGGGGAACCAGTGAGAGACTAGCTCTTGGTGTTGGGACAGGCACAGGTCACTCTATTTTCCCATCAGGAAGAAGAATTAACCACAGGCTCATCCTCCCCCCCGGAACCAGAACAGGGCCTGAAGCCATCCTGCGCTTTTGCGGCCAGCTCCCAAAAAAGCGAGTTGTAAAATGGAGCTTCAGGGCACTGCAATTCACAAACCTGCAGAGTTATAAATGATAACTCTCGTCCACAAATATATTGAGGGAAGGCAAAGAAGAGGATTTGAAATCAAGGCAGAATTGCAGGAAACAGATTTCAGGAGGTAGATTCGAATCGCCTTTAAAGCACATGAAAAGCGGCAAAACGTTGACAATGATGCCCTTGGCCAAAAAGGGCGTATGCGTTTTTTCCTGAATATATTCAGGAAAAAACGCATACGCCCTTTTTGGCCAACCAAGCAACCTGGAAAGGCAAATCAGCGCTACAAAGAAGACTCGCTACCCATCGGTCAAAAGGGCCATGCTGAAAAAAGTCTCAAAACCAGAAATGCAGGACAGGCCATGGAGAAATGGGAGCCTTGCTACACTGATGGGCGGGATGTAAATTGCCAACAGCCACTCTGGAGAAGTGTACGGTGTGTCCTGAAACATCTAAAAAACACAGCTTAGAGAGCATAGGGCACTTCCACTCATGGGGGTATAAATTGGGAAAATGAAAAATCAGCAAGACACAAGCACCCCAAAGTTTAGGGCTGCTCTGTTGACAAGGACCTCCACTTCATTCCACCTTCAATATCCCAGGAAAGAGAAAAATGGATAAAGAAGTTGTGGTCCTTATGTACAATGGAATATCACTCAGCCATGAAATCAATGTCATAAGGCTAGTAGCAGCATGATGAGTGGATTTAGGTACGACGATTCTAAGTGAAATAAGTCACACAGAAAAGGACACTTCTCATAAGGTATCACTTATAGAGGGAATGTAAAAACCGTTACACTTGAACTGAATTACAAAACAGAACAGAGTCACACATGCAGAAAACACACTATGGCTGCTTAACGGGAAAGGTGAGGTGGGGTGATACATAAAACAAGGGTTTCAAATTAGCTCAGATACCGTTCCATAAACCCAATATGTAATAGACAAGACCTACTCCTTGATTAGAGAACTGGACTCAACACGCCCTATTCACCGCACAAGAATACATCTGACTAGTAATAATCTTAAAACCTATGTATTGATATCTCTCTGTTAGTGTGTCAAGTGGGTGTAAAGCGGCATAAACACAGCAGTGAAAAGCAGCTAAACCCCATTATAAAAATAAATTACTTTGAAAAACCTATGAAACAAAGACAGTGAAAGAGAGCGAAATTCTTACACAATGCGTTCAGGGGCTGTGATGCAACCTGGATTGACCATATCTAGACCCACAGCTGGATGAGACATAAGGGTGGACACTCTTGGGGCTGAGAGGTTTGGTGAGGTTGGGTGAGCAAACGCAGACCCTTTAAAGTAATACTGCGTGGTACCCATCAAATGGGTCCCAAATCTCCAGGTTCAAGGGCATCTTCCTACATCGAAAACATGCATGAGAAAACAAAAAGATGGTACACCATGTGATGGGGAAAGGTTTCTAAAACGCACCTCATTTCTCTTCTCCTTGTGCCCGGGTTCGCCATTCCAGCCGCTTTACTAATAATCTCCCTACTTGGAGCATCAGCACCTTTAACCTCCTGTTCCGTACAGGTTGCAATTTGTCCTGAGGATGAACGGGTAGACGGGGAACCAGTGAGAGACTAGCTCTTGGTGTTGGGACAGGCACAGGTCACTCTATTTTCCCATCAGGAAGAAGAATTAACCACAGGCTCATCCTCCCCCCCGGAACCAGAACAGGGCCTGAAGCCATCCTGCGCTTTTGCGGCCAGCTCCCAAAAAAGCGAGTTGTAAAATGGAGCTTCAGGGCACTGCAATTCACAAACCTGCAGAGTTATAAATGATAACTCTCGTCCACAAATATATTGAGGGAAGGCAAAGAAGAGGATTTGAAATCAAGGCAGAATTGCAGGAAACAGATTTCAGGAGGTAGATTCGAATCGCCTTTAAAGCACATGAAAAGCGGCAAAACGTTGACAATGATGCCCTTGGCCAAAAAGGGCGTATGCGTTTTTTCCTGAATATATTCAGGAAAAAACGCATACGCCCTTTTTGGCCAACCAAGCAACCTGGAAAGGCAAATCAGCGCTACAAAGAAGACTCGCTACCCATCGGTCAAAAGGGCCGTGCTGAAAAAAGTCTCAAAACCAGAAATGCAGGACAGGCCATGGAGAAATGGGAGCCTTGCTACACTGATGGGCGGGGTGTAAATTGCCAACAGCCACTCTGGAGAAGTGTACGGTGTGTCCTGAAACATCTAAAAAACACAGCTTAGAGAGCATAGGGCACTTCCACTCATGGGGGTATAAATTGGGAAAATGAAAAATCAGCAAGACACAAGCACCCCAAAGTTTAGGGCTGCTCTGTTGACAAGGACCTCCACTTCATTCCACCTTCAATATCCCAGGAAAGAGAAAAATGGATAAAGAAGTTGTGGTCCTTATGTACAATGGAATATCACTCAGCCATGAAATCAATGTCATAAGGCTAGTAGCAGCATGATGAGTGGATTTAGGTACGACGATTCTAAGTGAAATAAGTCACACAGAAAAGGACACTTCTCATAAGGTATCACTTATAGAGGGAATGTCAAAACCGTTACACTTGAACTGAATTACAAAACAGAACAGAGTCACACATGCAGAAAACACACTATGGCTGCTTAACGGGAAAGGTGAGGTGGGGTGATACATAAAACAAGGGTTTCAAATTAGCTCAGATACCGTTCCATAAACCCAATATGTAATAGACAAGACCTACTCCTTGCTCAGAGAACTGGACTCAACACGCCCTATTCACCGCACAAGAATATATCTGACTAGTAATAATCTTAAAACCTATGTATTGATATCTCTCTGTTAGTGTGTCAAGTGGGTGTAAAGCGGCATAAACACAGCAGTGAAAAGCAGCTAAACCCCATTATAAAAATAAATTACTTTTACAAACCCATGAAACAAAGACAGTGAAAGAGAGAGAAATTCTTACACAATGCGTTCAGGGGCTGTGATGCAACCTGGATTGACCATATCTAGACCCACAGCTGGATGAGACATAAGGGTGGACACTCTTGGGGCTGAGAGTTTTGGTGAGGTTGGGTGAGCAAACGCAGACCCTTTAAAGTAATACTGCGTGGTACCCATCAAATGGGTCCCAAATCTCCAGGTTCAAGGGCATCTTCCTACATCGAAAACATGCATGAGAAAACAAAAAGATGGTACACCATGTGATGGGGAAAGGTTTCTAAAACGCACCTCATTTCTCTTCTCCTTGTGCCCGGGTTCGCCATTCCAGCCGCTTTACTAACAATCTCCCTACTTGGAGCATCAGCACCTTTAACCTCCTGTTCCGTACATGTTGCAATTTGTCCTGAGGATGAACGGGTAGACCGGGAACCAGTGAGAGACTAGCTCTTGGTGTTGGGACAGGCACAGGTCACTCTATTTTCCCATCAGGAAGAAGAATTAACCCCAGGTTCATCCTCCCCCCCGGAACCAGAACAGGGCCTGAAGCCATCCTGCGCTTTTGTGGCCAGCTCCCAAAAAAGCGAGTTGTAAAATGGAGCTTCAGGGCACTGCAATTCACAAACCTGCAGAGTTATAAATGATAACTCTCGTCCACAAATATATTGAGGGAAGGCAAAGAAGAGGATTTGAAATCAAGGCAGAATTGCAGGAAACAGATTTCAGGAGGTAGATTCGAATCGCCTTTAAAGCACATGAAAAGCGGCAAAACGTTGACAATGATGTCCTTGGCCAAAAAGGGCGTATGCGTTTTTTCCTGAATATATTCAGGATAAAACGCATACGCCCTTTTTGGCCAACCAAGCAACCTGGAAAGGCAAATCAGCGCTACAAAGAAGACTCGCTACCCATCGGTCAAAAGGGCCATGCTGAAAAAAGTCTCAAAACCAGAAATGCAGGACAGGCCATGGAGAAATGGGAGCCTTGCTACACTGATGGGCGGGATGTAAATTGCCAACAGCCACTCTGGAGAAGTATACGGTGTGTCCTGAAACATCTAAAAAACACAGCTTAGAGAGCATAGGGCACTTCCACTCATGGGGGTATAAATTGGGAAAATGAAAAATCAGCAAGACACAAGCACCCCAAAGTTTAGGGCTGCTCTGTTGACAAGGACCTCCACTTCATTCCACCTTCAATATCCTAGGAAAGAGAAAAATGGATAAAGAAGTTGTGGTCCTTATGTACAATGGAATATCACTCAGCCATGAAATCAATGTCATAAGGCTTGTAGCAGCATGATGAGTGGATTTAGGTACGACGATTCTAAGTGAAATAAGTCACACAGAAAAGGACACTTCTCATAAGGTATCACTTATAGAGGGAATGTAAAAAGCGTTACACTTGAACTGAATTACAAAACAGAACAGAGTCACACATGCAGAAAACACACTATGGCTGCTTAACGGGAAAGGTGAGGTGGGGTGATACATAAAACAAGGGTTTCAAATTAGCTCAGATACCGTTCCATAAACCCAATATGTAATAGACAAGACCTACTCCTTGCTCAGAGAACTGGACTCAACACACCCTATTCACCGCACAAGAATATATCTGACTAGTAATAATCTTAAAGCCTATGTATTGATATCTCACTGTTAGTGTGTCAAGTGGGTGTAAAGCGGCATAAACACAGCAGTGAAAAGCAGCTAAACCCCATTATAAAAATAAATTACTTTGAAAAACCCATGAAACAAAGACAGTGAAAGAGAGCGAAATTCTTACATAATGCGTTCAGGGGCTGTGATGCAACCTGGATTGACCATATCTAGACCCACAGCTGGATGAGACATAAGGGTGGACACTCTTGGGGCTGAGAGGTTTGGTGAGGTTGGGTGAGCAAACGCAGACCCTTTAAAGTAATACTGCGTGGTACCCATCGCATGGGTCCCAAATCTCCAGGTTTAAGGGCATCTTCCTACATCGAAAACATGCATGAGAAAACAAAACGATGGTACACCATGTGATGGGGAAAGGTTTCTAAAACGCACCTCATTTCTCTTCTCCTTGTGCCCGGGTTCGCCATTCCAGCCGCTTTACTAACAATCTCCCTACTTGGAGCATCAGCACCTTTAACCTCCTGTTCCGTACAGGTTGCAATTTGTCCTGAGGATGAACGGGTAGACGGGGAACCAGTGAGAGACTAGCTCTTGGTGTTGGGACAGGCACAGATCACTCTATTTTCCCATCAGGAAGAAGAATTAACCACAGGCTCATCCTCCCCCCCGGAACCAGAACAGGGCCTGAAGCCATCCTGCGCTTTTGCGGCCAGCTCCCAAAAAAGCGAGTTGTAAAATGGAGCTTCAGGGCACTGCAATTCACAAACCTGCAGAGTTATAAATGATAACTCTCGTCCACAAATATATTGAGGGAAGGCAAAGAAGAGGATTTGAAATCAAGGCAGAATTGCAGGAAACAGATTTCAGGAGGTAGATTCGAATCGCCTTTAAAGCACATGAAAAGCGGCAAAACGTTGACAATGATGCCCTTGGCCAAAAAGGGCGCATGCGTTTTTTCCTGAATATATTCAGGAAAAAACGCATACGCCCTTTTTGGCCAACCAAGCAACCTGGAAAGGCAAATCAGCGCTACAAAGAAGACTCGCTACCCATCGGTCAAAAGGGCCATGCTGAAAAAAGTCTCAAAACCAGAAATGCAGGACAGGCCATGGAGAAATGGGAGCCTTGCTACACTGATGGGCGGGATGTAAATTGCCAACAGCCACTCTGGAGAAGTGTACGGTGTGTCCTGAAACATCTAAAAAACACAGCTTAGAGAGCATAGGGCACTTCCACTCATGGGGGTATAAATTGGGAAAATGAAAAATCAGCAAGACACAAGCACCCCAAAGTTTAGGGCTGCTCTGTTGACAAGGACCTCCACTTCATTCCACCTTCAATATCCCAGGAAAGAGAAAAATGGATAAAGAAGTTGTGGTCCTTATGTACAATGGAATATCACTCAGCCATGAAATCAATGTCATAAGGCTAGTAGCAGCATGATGAGTGGATTTAGGTACGACGATTCTAAGTGAAATAAGTCACACAGAAAAGGACACTTCTCATAAGGTATCACTTATAGAGGGAATGTCAAAAGCGTTACACTTGAACTGAATTACAAAACAGAACAGAGTCACACATGCAGAAAACACACTATGGCTGCTTAACGGGAAAGGTGAGGTGGGGTGATACATAAAACAAGGGTTTCAAATTAGCTCAGATACCGTTCCATAAACCCAATATGTAATAGACAAGACCTACTCCTTGCTCAGAGAACTGGACTCAACACACCCTATTCACCGCACAAGAATATATCTGACTAGTAATAATCTTAAAGCCTATGTATTGATATCTCACTGTTAGTGTGTCAAGTGGGTGTAAAGCGGCATAAACACAGCAGTGAAAAGCAGCTAAACCCCATTATAAAAATAAATTACTTTGAAAAACCCATGAAACAAAGACAGTGAAAGAGAGCGAAATTCTTACACAATGCGTTCAGGGGCTGTGATGCAACCTGGATTGACCATATCTAGACCCACAGCTGGATGAGACATAAGGGTGGACACTCTTGGGGCTGAGAGGTTTGGTGAGGTTGGGTGAGCAAACGCAGACCCTTTAAAGTAATACTGCGTGGTACCCATCGCATGGGTCCCAAATCTCCAGGTTTAAGGGCATCTTCCTACATCGAAAACATGCATGAGAAAACAAAACGATGGTACACCATGTGATGGGGAAAGGTTTCTAAAACGCACCTCATTTCTCTTCTCCTTGTGCCCGGGTTCGCCATTCCAGCCGCTTTACTAACAATCTCCCTACTTGGAGCATCAGCACCTTTAACCTCCTGTTCCGTACAGGTTGCAATTTGTCCTGAGGATGAACGGGTAGACGGGGAACCAGTGAGAGACTAGCTCTTGGTGTTGGGACAGGCACAGGTCACTCTATTTTCCCATCAGGAAGAAGAATTAACCACAGGCTCATCCTCCCCCCCGGAACCAGAACAGGGCCTGAAGCCATCCTGCGCTTTTGCGGCCAGCTCCCAAAAAAGCGAGTTGTAAAATGGAGCTTCAGGGCACTGCAATTCACAAACCTGCAGAGTTATAAATGATAACTCTCGTCCACAAATATATTGAGGGAAGGCAAAGAAGAGGATTTGAAATCAAGGCAGAATTGCAGGAAACAGATTTCAGGAGGTAGATTGGAATCGCCTTTAAAGCACATGAAAAGCAGCAAAACGTTGACAATGATGCCCTTGGCCAAAAAGGGCGTATGCGTTTTTTCCTGAATATATTCAGGAAAAAACGCATACGCCCTTTTTGGCCAACCAAGCAACCTGGAAAGGCAAATCAGCGCTACAAAGAAGACTCGCTACCCATCGGTCAAAAGGGCCATGCTGAAAAAAGTCTCAAAACCAGAAATGCAGGACAGGCCATGGAGAAATGGGAGCCTTGCTACACTGATGTGCAGGATGTAAATTGCCAACAGCCACTCTGGAGAAGTGTACGGTGTGTCCTGAAACATCTAAAAAACACAGCTTAGAGAGCATAGGGCACTTCCACTCATGGGGGTATAAATTGGGAAAATGAAAAATCAGCAAGACACAAGCACCCCAAAGTTTAGGGCTGCTCTGTTGACAAGGACCTCCACTTCATTCCACCTTCAATATCCCAGGAAAGAGAAAAATGGATAAAGAAGTTGTGGTCCTTATGTACAATGGAATATCACTCAGCCATGAAATCAATGTCATAAGGCTAGTAGCAGCATGATGAGTGGATTTAGGTACGACGATTCTAAGTGAAATAAGTCACACAGAAAAGGACACTTCTCATAAGGTATCACTTATAGAGGGAATGTCAAAACCGTTACACTTGAACTGAATTACAAAACAGAACAGTCACACATGCAGAAAACACACTATGGCTGCTTAACGGGAAAGGTGAGGTGGGGTGATACATAAAACAAGGGTTTCAAATTAGCTCAGATACCGTTCCATAAACCCAATATGTAATAGACAAGACCTACTCCTTGATTAGAGAACTGGACTCAACACGCCCTATTCACCGCACAAGAATACATCTGACTAGTAATAATCTTAAAACCTATGTATTGATATCTCTCTGTTAGTGTGTCAAGTGGGTGTAAAGCGGCATAAACACAGCAGTGAAAAGCAGCTAAACCCCATTATAAAAATAAATTACTTTGAAAAACCTATGAAACAAAGACAGTGAAAGAGAGCGAAATTCTTACACAATGCGTTCAGGGGCTGTGATGCAACCTGGATTGACCATATCTAGACCCACAGCTGGATGAGACATAAGGGTGGACACTCTTGGGGCTGAGAGGTTTGGTGAGGTTGGGTGAGCAAACGCAGACCCTTTAAAGTAATACTGCGTGTTACCCATCGCATGGGTCGCAAATCTCCAGGTTCAAGGGCATCTTCCTACATCGAAAACATGCATGAGAAAACAAAAAGATGGTACACCATGTGATGGGGAAAGGTTTCTAAAACGCACCTCATTTCTCTTCTCCTTGTGCCCGGGTTCGCCATTCCAGCCGCTTTACTAATAATCTCCCTACTTGGAGCATCAGCACCTTTAACCTCCTGTTCCGTACAGGTTGCAATTTGTCCTGAGGATGAACGGGTAGACGGGGAACCAGTGAGAGACTAGCTCTTGGTGTTGGGACAGGCACAGGTCACTCTATTTTCCCATCAGGAAGAAGAATTAACCACAGGCTCATCCTCCCCCCCGGAACCAGAACAGGGCCTGAAGCCATCCTGCGCTTTTGCGGCCAGCTCCCAAAAAAGCGAGTTGTAAAATGGAGCTTCAGGGCACTGCAATTCACAAACCTGCAGAGTTATAAATGATAACTC
This sequence comes from Balaenoptera ricei, assembly GCF_028023285.1. Classification (NCBI taxonomy): domain Eukaryota; kingdom Metazoa; phylum Chordata; class Mammalia; order Artiodactyla; family Balaenopteridae; genus Balaenoptera; species Balaenoptera ricei. The sequence continues at coordinate 587,758 of NW_026777425.1, read as the reverse complement.
TCGTCCACAAATATATTGAGGGAAGGCAAAGAAGAGGATTTGAAATCAAGGCAGAATTGCAGGAAACAGATTTCAGGAGGTAGATTCGAATCGCCTTTAAAGCACATGAAAAGCGGCAAAACGTTGACAATGATGCCCTTGGCCAAAAAGGGCGTATGCGTTTTTTCCTGAATATATTCAGGAAAAAACGCATACGCCCTTTTTGGCCAAACAAGCAACCTGGAAAGGCAAATCAGCGCTACAAAGAAGACTCGCTACCCATCGGTCAAAAGGGCCGTGCTGAAAAAAGTCTCAAAACCAGAAATGCAGGACAGGCCATGGAGAAATGGGAGCCTTGCTACACTGATGGGCGGGGTGTAAATTGCCAACAGCCACTCTGGAGAAGTGTACGGTGTGTCCTGAAACATCTAAAAAACACAGCTTAGAGAGCATAGGGCACTTCCACTCATGGGGGTATAAATTGGGAAAATGAAAAATCAGCAAGACACAAGCACCCCAAAGTTTAGGGCTGCTCTGTTGACAAGGACCTCCACTTCATTCCACCTTCAATATCCCAGGAAAGAGAAAAATGGATAAAGCAGTTGTGGTCCTTATGTACAATGGAATATCACTCAGCCATGAAATCAATGTCATAAGGCTAGTAGCAGCATGATGAGTGGATTTAGGTACGACGATTCTAAGTGAAATAAGTCACACAGAAAAGGACACTTCTCATAAGGTATCACTTATAGAGGGAATGTCAAAAGCGTTACACTTGAACTGAATTACAAAACAGAACAGAGTCACACATGCAGAAAACACACTATGGCTGCTTAACGGGAAAGGTGAGGTGGGGTGATACATAAAACAAGGGTTTCAAATTAGCTCAGATACCGTTCCATAAACCCAATATGTAATAGACAAGACCTACTCCTTGCTCAGAGAACTGGACTCAACACGCCCTATTCACCGCACAAGAATATATCTGACTAGTAATAATCTTAAAACCTATGTATTGATATCTCTCTGTTAGTGTGTCAAGTGGGTGTAAAGCGGCATAAACACAGCAGTGAAAAGCAGCTAAACCCCATTATAAAAATAAATTACTTTTACAAACCCATGAAACAAAGACAGTGAAAGAGAGAGAAATTCTTACACAATGCGTTCAGGGGCTGTGATGCAACCTGGATTGACCATATCTAGACCCACAGCTGGATGAGACATAAGGGTGGACACTCTTGGGGCTGAGAGGTTTGGTGAGGTTGGGTGAGCAAACGCAGACCCTTTAAAGTAATACTGCGTGGTACCCATCGCATGGGTCCCAAATCTCCACGTTTAAGGGCATCTTCCTACATCGAAAACATGCATGAGAAAACAAAACGATGGTACACCATGTGATGGGGAAAGGTTTCTAAAACGCACCTCATTTCTCTTCTCCTTGTGCCCGGGTTCGCCATTCCAGCCGCTTTACTAACAATCTCCCTACTTGGAGCATCAGCACCTTTAACCTCCTGTTCCGTACAGGTTGCAATTTGTCCTGAGGATGAACGGGTAGACGGGGAACCAGTGAGAGACTAGCTCTTGGTGTTGGGACAGGCACAGGTCACTCTATTTTCCCATCAGGAAGAAGAATTAACCACAGGCTCATCCTCCCCCCCGGAACCAGAACAGGGCCTGAAGCCATCCTGCGCTTTTGCGGCCAGCTCCCAAAAAAGCGAGTTGTAAAATGGAGCTTCAGGGCACTGCAATTCACAAACCTGCAGAGTTATAAATGATAACTCTCGTCCACAAATATATTGAGGGAAGGCAAAGAAGAGGATTTGAAATCAAGGCAGAATTGCAGGAAACAGATTTCAGGAGGTAGATTCGAATCGCCTTTAAAGCACATGAAAAGCGGCAAAACGTTGACAATGATGCCCTTGGCCAAAAAGGGCGTATGCGTTTTTTCCTGAATATATTCAGGAAAAAACGCATACGCCCTTTTTGGCCAACCAAGCAACCTGGAAAGGCAAATCAGCGCTACAAAGAAGACTCGCTACCCATCGGTCAAAAGGGCCGTGCTGAAAAAAGTCTCAAAACCAGAAATGCAGGACAGGCCATGGAGAAATGGGAGCCTTGCTACACTGATGGGCGGGATGTAAATTGCCAACAGCCACTCTGGAGAAGTGTACGGTGTGTCCTGAAACATCTAAAAAACACAGCTTAGAGAGCATAGGGCACTTCCACTCATGGGGGTATAAATTGGGAAAATGAAAAATCAGCAAGACACAAGCACCCCAAAGTTTAGGGCTGCTCTGTTGACAAGGACCTCCACTTCATTCCACCTTCAATATCCCAGGAAAGAGAAAAATGGATAAAGAAGTTGTGGTCCTTATGTACAATGGAATATCACTCAGCCATGAAATCAATGTCATAAGGCTAGTAGCAGCATGATGAGTGGATTTAGGTACGACGATTCTAAGTGAAATAAGTCACACAGAAAAGGACACTTCTCATAAGGTATCACTTATAGAGGGAATGTCAAAACCGTTACACTTGAACTGAATTACAAAACAGAACAGAGTCACACATGCAGAAAACACACTATGGCTGCTTAACGGGAAAGGTGAGGTGGGGTGATACATAAAACAAGGGTTTCAAATTAGCTCAGATACCGTTCCATAAACCCAATATGTAATAGACAAGACCTACTCCTTGCTCAGAGAACTGGACTCAACACGCCCTATTCACCGCACAAGAATATATCTGACTAGTAATAATCTTAAAACCTATGTATTGATATCTCTCTGTTAGTGTGTCAAGTGGGTGTAAAGCGGCATAAACACAGCAGTGAAAAGCAGCTAAACCCCATTATAAAAATAAATTACTTTTACAAACCCATGAAACAAAGACAGTGAAAGAGAGAGAAATTCTTACACAATGCGTTCAGGGGCTGTGATGCAACCTGGATTGACCATATCTAGACCCACAGCTGGATGAGACATAAGGGTGGACACTCTTGGGGCTGAGAGTTTTGGTGAGGTTGGGTGAGCAAACGCAGACCCTTTAAAGTAATACTGCGTGGTACCCATCAAATGGGTCCCAAATCTCCAGGTTCAAGGGCATCTTCCTACATCGAAAACATGCATGAGAAAACAAAAAGATGGTACACCATGTGATGGGGAAAGGTTTCTAAAACGCACCTCATTTCTCTTCTCCTTGTGCCCGGGTTCGCCATTCCAGCCGCTTTACTAACAATCTCCCTACTTGGAGCATCAGCACCTTTAACCTCCTGTTCCGTACATGTTGCAATTTGTCCTGAGGATGAACGGGTAGACCGGGAACCAGTGAGAGACTAGCTCTTGGTGTTGGGACAGGCACAGGTCACTCTATTTTCCCATCAGGAAGAAGAATTAACCCCAGGTTCATCCTCCCCCCCGGAACCAGAACAGGGCCTGAAGCCATCCTGCGCTTTTGCGGCCAGCTCCCAAAAAAGCGAGTTGTAAAATGGAGCTTCAGGGCACTGCAATTCACAAACCTGCAGACTTATAAATGATAACTCTCGTCCACAAATATATTGAGGGAAGGCAAAGAAGAGGATTTGAAATCAAGGCAGAATTGCAGGAAACAGATTTCAGGAGGTAGATTCGAATCGCCTTTAAAGCACATGAAAAGCGGCAAAACGTTGACAATGATGCCCTTGGCCAAAAAGGGCGTATGCGTTTTTTCCTGAATATATTCAGGATAAAACGCATACGCCCTTTTTGGCCAACCAAGCAACCTGGAAAGGCAAATCAGCGCTACAAAGAAGACTCGCTACCCATCGGTCAAAAGGGCCATGCTGAAAAAAGTCTCAAAACCAGAAATGCAGGACAGGCCATGGAGAAATGGGAGCCTTGCTACACTGATGGGCGGGATGTAAATTGCCAACAGCCACTCTGGAGAAGTGTACGGTGTGTCCTGAAACATCTAAAAAACACAGCTTAGAGAGCATAGGGCACTTCCACTCATGGGGGTATAAATTGGGAAAATGAAAAATCAGCAAGACACAAGCACCCCAAAGTTTAGGGCTGCTCTGTTGACAAGGACCTCCACTTCATTCCACCTTCAATATCCTAGGAAAGAGAAAAATGGATAAAGAAGTTGTGGTCCTTATGTACAATGGAATATCACTCAGCCATGAAATCAATGTCATAAGGCTAGTAGCAGCATGATGAGTGGATTTAGGTACGACGATTCTAAGTGAAATAAGTCACACAGAAAAGGACACTTCTCATAAGGTATCACTTATAGAGGGAATGTCAAAACCGTTACACTTGAACTGAATTACAAAACAGAACAGAGTCACACATGCAGAAAACACACTATGGCTGCTTAACGGGAAAGGTGAGGTGGGGTGATACATAAAACAAGGGTTTCAAATTAGCTCAGATACCGTTCCATAAACCCAATATGTAATAGACAAGACCTACTCCTTGCTCAGAGAACTGGACTCAACACACCCTATTCACCGCACAAGAATATATCTGACTAGTAATAATCTTAAAGCCTATGTATTGATATCTCACTGTTAGTGTGTCAAGTGGGTGTAAAGCGGCATAAACACAGCAGTGAAAAGCAGCTAAACCCCATTATAAAAATAAATTACTTTGAAAAACCCATGAAACAAAGACAGTGAAAGAGAGCGAAATTCTTACATAATGCGTTCAGGGGCTGTGATGCAACCTGGATTGACCATATCTAGACCCACAGCTGGATGAGACATAAGGGTGGACACTCTTGGGGCTGAGAGGTTTGGTGAGGTTGGGTGAGCAAACGCAGACCCTTTAAAGTAATACTGCGTGGTACCCATCGCATGGGTCCCAAATCTCCAGGTTTAAGGGCATCTTCCTACATCGAAAACATGCATGAGAAAACAAAACGATGGTACAACATGTGATGGGGAAAGGTTTCTAAAACGCACCTCATTTCTCTTCTCCTTGTGCCCGGGTTCGCCATTCCAGCCGCTTTACTAACAATCTCCCTACTTGGAGCATCAGCACCTTTAACCTCCTGTTCCGTACAGGTTGCAATTTGTCCTGTGGATGAACGGGTAGACGGGGAACCAGTGAGAGACTAGCTCTTGGTGTTGGGACAGGCACAGGTCACTCTATTTTCCCATCAGGAAGAAGAATTAACCACAGGCTCATCCTCCCCCCCGGAACCAGAACAGGGCCTGAAGCCATCCTGCGCTTTTGCGGCCAGCTCCCAAAAAAGCGAGTTGTAAAATGGAGCTTCAGGGCACTGCAATTCACAAACCTGCAGAGTTATAAATGATAACTCTCGTCCACAAATATATTGAGGGAAGGCAAAGAAGAGGATTTGAAATCAAGGCAGAATTGCAGGAAACAGATTTCAGGAGGTAGATTCGAATCGCCTTTAAAGCACATGAAAAGCGGCAAAACGTTGACAATGATGCCCTTGGCCAAAAAGGGCGTATGCGTTTTTTCCTGAATATATTCAGGAAAAAACGCATACGCCCTTTTTGGCCAACCAAGCAACCTGGAAAGGCAAATCAGCGCTACAAAGAAGACTCGCTACCCATCGGTCAAAAGGGCCATGCTGAAAAAAGTCTCAAAACCAGAAATGCAGGACAGGCCATGGAGAAATGGGAGCCTTGCTACACTGATGGGCGGGATGTAAATTGCCAACAGCCACTCTGGAGAAGTGTACGGTGTGTCCTGAAACATCTAAAAAACACAGCTTAGAGAGGATAGGGCACTTCCACTCATGGGGGTATAAATTGGGAAAATGAAAAATCAGCAAGACACAAGCACCCCAAAGTTTAGGGCTGCTCTGTTGACAAGGACCTCCACTTCATTCCACCTTCAATATCCCAGGAAAGAGAAAAATGGATAAAGAAGTTGTGGTCCTTATGTACAATGGAATATCACTCAGCCATGAAATCAATGTCATAAGGCTAGTAGCAGCATGATGAGTGGATTTAGGTACGACGATTCTAAGTGAAATAAGTCACACAGAAAAGGACACTTCTCATAAGGTATCACTTATAGAGGGAATGTCAAAACCGTTACACTTGAACTGAATTACAAAACAGAACAGAGTCACACATGCAGAAAACACACTATGGCTGCTTAACGGGAAAGGTGAGGTGGGGTGATACATAAAACAAGGGTTTCAAATTAGCTCAGATACCGTTCCATAAACCCAATATGTAATAGACAAGACCTACTCCTTGCTCAGAGAACTGGACTCAACACGCCCTATTCACCGCACAAGAATATATCTGACTAGTAATAATCTTAAAACCTATGTATTGATATCTCTCTGTTAGTGTGTCAAGTGGGTGTAAAGCGGCATAAACACAGCAGTGAAAAGCAGCTAAACCCCATTATAAAAATAAATTACTTTTACAAACCCATGAAACAAAGACAGTGAAAGAGAGAGAAATTCTTACACAATGCGTTCAGGGGCTGTGATGCAACCTGGATTGACCATATCTAGACCCACAGCTGGATGAGACATAAGGGTGGACACTCTTGGGGCTGAGAGTTTTGGTGAGGTTGGGTGAGCAAACGCAGACCCTTTAAAGTAATACTGCGTGGTACCCATCGCATGGGTCCCAAATCTCCAGGTTCAAGGGCATCTTCCTACATCGAAAACATGCATGAGAAAACAAAAAGATGGTACACCATGTGATGGGGAAAGGTTTCTAAAACGCACCTCATTTCTCTTCTCCTTGTGCCCGGGTTCGCCATTCCAGCCGCTTTACTAACAATCTCCCTACTTGGAGCATCAGCACCTTTAACCTCCTGTTCCGTACATGTTGCAATTTGTCCTGAGGATGAACGGGTAGACCGGGAACCAGTGAGAGACTAGCTCTTGGTGTTGGGACAGGCACAGGTCACTCTATTTTCCCATCAGGAAGAAGAATTAACCCCAGGTTCATCCTCCCCCCCGGAACCAGAACAGGGCCTGAAGCCATCCTGCACTTTTGCGGCCAGCTCCCAAAAAAGCGAGTTGTAAAATGGAGCTTCAGGGCACTGCAATTCACAAACCTGCAGAGTTATAAATGATAACTCTCGTCCACAAATATATTGAGGGAAGGCAAAGAAGAGGATTTGAAATCAAGGCAGAATTGCAGGAAACAGATTTCAGGAGGTAGATTCGAATCGCCTTTAAAGCACATGAAAAGCGGCAAAACGTTGACAATGATGCCCTTGGCCAAAAAGGGCGTATGCGTTTTTTCCTGAATATATTCAGGATAAAACGCATACGCCCTTTTTGGCCAACCAAGCAACCTGGAAAGGCAAATCAGCGCTACAAAGAAGACTCGCTACCCATCGGTCAAAAGGGCCATGCTGAAAAAAGTCTCAAAACCAGAAATGCAGGACAGGCCATGGAGAAATGGGAGCCTTGCTACACTGATGGGCGGGATGTAAATTGCCAACAGCCACTCTGGAGAAGTGTACGGTGTGTCCTGAAACATCTAAAAAACACAGCTTAGAGAGCATAGGGCACTTCCACTCATGGGGGTATAAATTGGGAAAATGAAAAATCAGCAAGACACAAGCACCCCAAAGTTTAGGGCTGCTCTGTTGACAAGGACCTCCACTTCATTCCACCTTCAATATCCTAGGAAAGAGAAAAATGGATAAAGAAGTTGTGGTCCTTATGTACAATGGAATATCACTCAGCCATGAAATCAATGTCATAAGGCTAGTAGCAGCATGATGAGTGGATTTAGGTACGACGATTCTAAGTGAAATAAGTCACACAGAAAAGGACACTTCTCATAAGGTATCACTTATAGAGGGAATGTCAAAACCGTTACACTTGAACTGAATTACAAAACAGAACAGAGTCACACATGCAGAAAACACACTATGGCTGCTTAACGGGAAAGGTGAGGTGGGGTGATACATAAAACAAGGGTTTCAAATTAGCTCAAATACCGTTCCATAAACCCAATATGTAATAGACAAGACCTACTCCTTGCTCAGAGAACTGGACTCAACACGCCCTATTCACCGCACAAGAATATATCTGACTAGTAATAATCTTAAAACCTATGTATTGATATCTCTCTGTTAGTGTGTCAAGTGGGTGTAAAGCGGCATAAACACAGCAGTGAAAAGCAGCTAAACCCCATTACAAAAATAAATTACTTTGAAAAACCCATGAAACAAAGACAGTGAAAGAGAGCGAAATTCTTACACAATAGGTTCAGGGGCTGTGATGCAACCTGGATTGACCATATCTAGACCCACAGCTGGATGAGACATAAGGGTGGACACTCTTGGGGCTGAGAGGTTTGGTGAGGTTGGGTGAGCAAACGCAGACCCTTTAAAGTAATACTGCGTGTTACCCATCGCATGGGTCGCAAATCTCCAGGTTCAAGGGCATCTTCCTACATCGAAAACATGCATGAGAAAACAAAAAGATGGTACACCATGTGATGGGGAAAGGTTTCTAAAACGCACCTCATTTCTCTTCTCCTTGTGCCCGGGTTCGCCATTCCATCCGCTTTACTAATAATCTCCCTACTTGGAGCATCAGCACCTTTAACCTCCTGTTCCGTACAGGTTGCAATTTATCCTGAGGATGAACGGGTAGACGGAGAACCAGTGAGAGACTAGCTCTTGGTGTTGGGACAGGCACAGGTCACTCTATTTTCCCATCAGGAAGAAGAATTAACCACAGGCTCATCATCCCCCCTGGAAACAGAACAGGGCCTGAAGCCATCCTGCGCTTTTGCGGCCAGCTCCCAAAAAAGCGAGTTGTAAAATGGAGCTTCAGGGCACTGCAATTCACAAACCTGCAGAGTTATAAATGATAACTCTCGTCCACAAATATATTGAGGGAAGGCAAAGAAGAGGATTTGAAATCAAGGCAGAATTGCAGGAAACAGATTTCAGGAGGTAGATTCGAATCGCCTTTAAAGCACATGAAAAGCGGCAAAACGTTGACAATGATGCCCTTGGCCAAAAAGGGCGTATGCGTTTTTTCCTGAATATATTCAGGAAAAAACGCATACGCCCTTTTTGGCCAACCAAGCAACCTGGAAAGGCAAATCAGCGCTACAAAGAAGACTCGCTACCCATCGGTCAAAAGGGCCATGCTGAAAAAAGTCTCAAAACCAGAAATGCAGGACAGGCCATGGAGAAATGGGAGCCTTGCTACACTGATGGGCAGGATGTAAATTGCCAACAGCCACTCTGGAGAAGTGTACGGTGTGTCCTGAAACATCTAAAAAACACAGCTTAGAGAGCATAGGGCACTTCCACTCATGGGGGTATAAATTGGGAAAATGAAAAATCAGCAAGACACAAGCACCCCAAAGTTTAGGGCTGCTCTGTTGACAAGGACCTCCACTTCATTCCACCTTCAATATCCCAGGAAAGAGAAAAATGGATAAAGCAGTTGTGGTCCTTATGTACAATGGAATATCACTCAGCCATGAAATCAATGTCATAAGGCTAGTAGCAGCATGATGAGTGGATTTAGGTACGACGATTCTAAGTGAAATAAGTCACACAGAAAAGGACACTTCTCATAAGGTATCACTTATAGAGGGAATGTCAAAACCGTTACACTTGAACTGAATTACAAAACAGAACAGAGTCACACATGCAGAAAACACACTATGGCTGCTTAACGGGAAAGGTGAGGTGGGGTGATACATAAAACAAGGGTTTCAAATTAGCTCAGATACCGTTCCATAAACCCAATATGTAATAGACAAGACCTACTCCTTGCTCAGAGAACTGGACTCAACACGCCCTATTCACCGCACAAGAATATATCTGACTAGTAATAATCTTAAAACCTATGTATTGATATCTCTCTGTTAGTGTGTCAAGTGGGTGTAAAGCGGCATAAACACAGCAGTGAAAAGCAGCTAAACCCCATTATAAAAATAAATTACTTTTACAAACCCATGAAACAAAGACAGTGAAAGAGAGAGAAATTCTTACACAATGCGTTCAGGGGCTGTGATGCAACCTGGATTGACCATATCTAGACCCACAGCTGGATGAGACATAAGGGTGGACACTCTTGGGGCTGAGAGTTTTGGTGAGGTTGGGTGAGCAAACGCAGACCCTTTAAAGTAATACTGCGTGGTACCCATCGCATGGGTCCCAAATCTCCAGGTTCAAGGGCATCTTCCTACATCGAAAACATGCATGAGAAAACAAAAAGATGGTACACCATGTGATGGGGAAAGGTTTCTAAAACGCACCTCATTTCTCTTCTCCTTGTGCCCGGGTTCGCCATTCCAGCCGCTTTACTAACAATCTCCCTACTTGGAGCATCAGCACCTTTAACCTCCTGTTCCGTACATGTTGCAATTTGTCCTGAGGATGAACGGGTAGACCGGGAACCAGTGAGAGACTAGCTCTTGGTGTTGGGACAGGCACAGGTCACTCTATTTTCCCATCAGGAAGAAGAATTAACCCCAGGTTCATCCTCCCCCCCGGAACCAGAACAGGGCCTGAAGCCATCCTGCACTTTTGCGGCCAGCTCCCAAAAAAGCGAGTTGTAAAATGGAGCTTCAGGGCACTGCAATTCACAAACCTGCAGAGTTATAAATGATAACTCTCGTCCACAAATATATTGAGGGAAGGCAAAGAAGAGGATTTGAAATCAAGGCAGAATTGCAGGAAACAGATTTCAGGAGGTAGATTCGAATCGCCTTTAAAGCACATGAAAAGCGGCAAAACGTTGACAATGATGCCCTTGGCCAAAAAGGGCGTATGCGTTTTTTCCTGAATATATTCAGGATAAAACGCATACGCCCTTTTTGGCCAACCAAGCAACCTGGAAAGGCAAATCAGTGCTACAAAGAAGACTCGCTACCCATCGGTCAAAAGGGCCATGCTGAAAAAAGTCTCAAAACCAGAAATGCAGGACAGGCCATGGAGAAATGGGAGCCTTGCTACACTGATGGGCGGGATGTAAATTGCCAACAGCCACTCTGGAGAAGTGTACGGTGTGTCCTGAAACATCTAAAAAACACAGCTTAGAGAGCATAGGGCACTTCCACTCATGGGGGTATAAATTGGGAAAATGAAAAATCAGCAAGACACAAGCACCCCAAAGTTTAGGGCTGCTCTGTTGACAAGGACCTCCACTTCATTCCACCTTCAATATCCTAGGAAAGAGAAAAATGGATAAAGAAGTTGTGGTCCTTATGTACAATGGAATATCACTCAGCCATGAAATCAATGTCATAAGGCTAGTAGCAGCATGATGAGTGGATTTAGGTACGACGATTCTAAGTGAAATAAGTCACACAGAAAAGGACACTTCTCATAAGGTATCACTTATAGAGGGAATGTCAAAACCGTTACACTTGAACTGAATTACAAAACAGAACAGAGTCACACATGCAGAAAACACACTATGGCTGCTTAACGGGAAAGGTGAGGTGGGGTGATACATAAAACAAGGGTTTCAAATTAGCTCAAATACCGTTCCATAAACCCAATATGTAATAGACAAGACCTACTCCTTGCTCAGAGAACTGGACTCAACACGCCCTATTCACCGCACAAGAATATATCTGACTAGTAATAATCTTAAAACCTATGTATTGATATCTCTCTGTTAGTGTGTCAAGTGGGTGTAAAGCGGCATAAACACAGCAGTGAAAAGCAGCTAAACCCCATTACAAAAATAAATTACTTTGAAAAACCCATGAAACAAAGACAGTGAAAGAGAGCGAAATTCTTACACAATAGGTTCAGGGGCTGTGATGCAACCTGGATTGACCATATATAGACCCACAGCTGGATGAGACATAAGGGTGGACACTCTTGGGGCTGAGAGGTTTGGTGAGGTTGGGTGAGCAAACGCAGACCCTTTAAAGTAATACTGCGTGTTACCCATCGCATGGGTCGCAAATCTCCAGGTTCAAGGGCATCTTCCTACATCGAAAACATGCATGAGAAAACAAAAAGATGGTACACCATGTGATGGGGAAAGGTTTCTAAGACGCACCTCATTTCTCTTCTCCTTGTGCCCGGGTTCGCCATTCCAGCCGCTTTACTAACAATCTCCCTACTTGGAGCATCAGCACCTTTAACCTCCTGTTCCGTACATGTTGCAATTTGTCCTGAGGATGAACGGGTAGACCGGGAACCAGTGAGAGACTAGCTCTTGGTGTTGGGACAGGCACAGGTCACTCTATTTTCCCATCAGGAAGAAGAATTAACCCCAGGTTCATCCTCCCCCCCGGAACCAGAACAGGGCCTGAAGCCATCCTGCGCTTTTGCGGCCAGCTCCCAAAAAAGCGAGTTGTAAAATGGAGCTTCAGGGCACTGCAATTCACAAACCTGCAGAGTTATAAATGATAACTCTCGTCCACAAATATATTGAGGGAAGGCAAAGAAGAGGATTTGAAATCAAGGCAGAATTGCAGGAAACAGATTTCAGGAGGTAGATTCGAATCGCCTTTAAAGCACATGAAAAGCAGCAAAACGTTGACAATGATGCCCTTGGCCAAAAAGGGCGTATGCGTTTTTTCCTGAATATATTCAGGATAAAACGCATACGCCCTTTTTGGCCAACCAAGCAACCTGGAAAGGCAAATCAGCGCTACAAAGAAGACTCGCTACCCATCGGTCAAAAGGGCCATGCTGAAAAAAGTCTCAAAACCAGAAATGCAGGACAGGCCATGGAGAAATGGGAGCCTTGCTACACTGATGGGCGGGATGTAAATTGCCAACAGCCACTCTGGAGAAGTGTACGGTGTGTCCTGAAACATCTAAAAAACACAGCTTAGAGAGCATAGGGCACTTCCACTCATGGGGGTATAAATTGGGAAAATGAAAAATCAGCAAGACACAAGCACCCCAAAGTTTAGGGCTGCTCTGTTGACAAGGACCTCCACTTCATTCCACCTTCAATATCCTAGGAAAGAGAAAAATGGATAAAGAAGTTGTGGTCCTTATGTACAATGGAATATCACTCAGCCATGAAATCAATGTCATAAGGCTAGTAGCAGCATGATGAGTGGATTTAGGTACGACGATTCTAAGTGAAATAAGTCACACAGAAAAGGACACTTCTCATAATGTATCACTTATAGAGGGAATGTCAAAACCGTTACACTTGAACTGAATTACAAAACAGAACAGAGTCACACATGCAGAAAACACACTATGGCTGCTTAACGGGAAAGGTGAGGTGGGGTGATACATAAAACAAGGGTTTCAAATTAGCTCAGATACCGTTCCATAAACCCAATATGTAATAGACAAGACCTACTCCTTGCTCAGAGAACTGGACTCAACACGCCCTATTCACCGCACAAGAATATATCTGACTAGTAATAATCTTAAAACCTATGTATTGATATCTCTCTGTTAGTGTGTCAAGTGGGTGTAAAGCGGCATAAACACAGCAGTGAAAAGCAGCTAAACCCCATTATAAAAATAAATTACTTTTACAAACCCATGAAACAAAGACAGTGAAAGAGAGAGAAATTCTTACACAATGCGTTCAGGGGCTGTGATGCAACCTGGATTGACCATATCTAGACCCACAGCTGGATGAGACATAAGGGTGGACACTCTTGGGGCTGAGAGGTTTGGTGAGGTTGGGTGAGCAAACGCAGACCCTTTAAAGTAATACTGCGTGGTACCCATCGCATGGGTCCCAAATCTCCAGGTTTAAGGGCATCTTCCTACATCGAAAACATGCATAAGAAAACAAAACGATGGTACACCATGTGATGGGGAAAGGTTTCTAAAACGCACCTCATTTCTCTTCTCCTTGTGCCCGGGTTCGCCATTCCAGCCGCTTTACTAACAATCTCCCTACTTGGAGCATCAGCACCTTTAACCTCCTGTTCCGTACAGGTTGCAATTTGTCCTGAGGATGAACGGGTAGACGGGGAACCAGTGAGAGACTAGCTCTTGGTGTTGGGACAGGCACAGGTCACTCTATTTTCCCATCAGGAAGAAGAATTAACCACAGGCTCATCCTCCCCCCCGGAACCAGAACAGGGCCTGAAGCCATCCTGCGCTTTTGCGGCCAGCTCCCAAAAAAGCGAGTTGTAAAATGGAGCTTCAGGGCACTGCAATTCACAAACCTGCAGAGTTATAAATGATAACTCTCGTCCACAAATATATTGAGGGAAGGCAAAGAAGAGGATTTGAAATCAAGGCAGAATTGCAGGAAACAGATTTCAGGAGGTAGATTCGAATCGCCTTTAAAGCACATGAAAAGCGGCAAAACGTTGACAATGATGCCCTTGGCCAAAAAGGGCGTATGCGTTTTTTCCTGAATATATTCAGGAAAAAACGCATACGCCCTTTTTGGCCAACCAAGCAACCTGGAAAGGCAAATCAGCGCTACAAAGAAGACTCGCTACCCATCGGTCAAAAGGGCCGTGCTGAAAAAAGTCTCAAAACCAGAAATGCAGGACAGGCCATGGAGAAATGGGAGCCTTGCTACACTGATGGGCGGGATGTAAATTGCCAACAGCCACTCTGGAGAAGTGTACGGTGTGTCCTGAAACATCTAAAAAACACAGCTTAGAGAGCATAGGGCACTTCCACTCATGGGGGTATAAATTGGGAAAATGAAAAATCAGCAAGACACAAGCACCCCAAAGTTTAGGGCTGCTCTGTTGACAAGGACCTCCACTTCATTCCACCTTCAATATCCCAGGAAAGAGAAAAATGGATAAAGAAGTTGTGGTCCTTATGTACAATGGAATATCACTCAGCCATGAAATCAATGTCATAAGGCTAGTAGCAGCATGATGAGTGGATTTAGGTACGACGATTCTAAGTGAAATAAGTCACACAGAAAAGGACACTTCTCATAAGGTATCACTTATAGAGGGAATGTCAAAACCGTTACACTTGAACTGAATTACAAAACAGAACAGAGTCACACATGCAGAAAACACACTATGGCTGCTTAACGGGAAAGGTGAGGTGGGGTGATACATAAAACAAGGGTTTCAAATTAGCTCAGATACCGTTCCATAAACCCAATATGTAATAGACAAGACCTACTCCTTGCTCAGAGAACTGGACTCAACACGCCCTATTCACCGCACAAGAATATATCTGACTAGTAATAATCTTAAAACCTATGTATTGATATCTCTCTGTTAGTGTGTCAAGTGGGTGTAAAGCGGCATAAACACAGCAGTGAAAAGCAGCTAAACCCCATTATAAAAATAAATTACTTTTACAAACCCATGAAACAAAGACAGTGAAAGAGAGAGAAATTCTTACACAATGCGTTCAGGGGCTGTGATGCAACCTGGATTGACCATATCTAGACCCACAGCTGGATGAGACATAAGGGTGGACACTCTTGGGGCTGAGAGTTTTGGTGAGGTTGGGTGAGCAAACGCAGATCCTTTAAAGTAATACTGCGTGGTACCCATCAAATGGGTCCCAAATCTCCAGGTTCAAGGGCATCTTCCTACATCGAAAACATGCATGAGAAAACAAAAAGATGGTACACCATGTGATGGGGAAAGGTTTCTAAAACGCACCTCATTTCTCTTCTCCTTGTGCCCGGGTTCGCCATTCCAGCCGCTTTACTAACAATCTCCCTACTTGGAGCATCAGCACCTTTAACCTCCTGTTCCGTACATGTTGCAATTTGTCCTGAGGATGAACGGGTAGACCGGGAACCAGTGAGAGACTAGCTCTTGGTGTTGGGACAGGCACAGGTCACTCTATTTTCCCATCAGGAAGAAGAATTAACCCCAGGTTCATCCTCCCCCCCGGAACCAGAACAGGGCCTGAAGCCATCCTGCGCTTTTGCGGCCAGCTCCCAAAAAAGCGAGTTGTAAAATGGAGCTTCAGGGCACTGCAATTCACAAACCTGCAGAGTTATAAATGATAACTCTCGTCCACAAATATATTGAGGGAAGGCAAAGAAGAGGATTTGAAATCAAGGCAGAATTGCAGGAAACAGATTTCAGGAGGTAGATTCGAATCGCCTTTAAAGCACATGAAAAGCGGCAAAACGTTGACAATGATGCCCTTGGCCAAAAAGGGCGTATGCGTTTTTTCCTGAATATATTCAGGATAAAACGCATACGCCCTTTTTGGCCAACCAAGCAACCTGGAAAGGCAAATCAGCGCTACAAAGAAGACTCGCTACCCATCGGTCAAAAGGGCCATGCTGAAAAAAGTCTCAAAACCAGAAATGCAGGACAGGCCATGGAGAAATGGGAGCCTTGCTACACTGATGGGCGGGATGTAAATTGCCAACAGCCACTCTGGAGAAGTGTACGGTGTGTCCTGAAACATCTAAAAAACACAGCTTAGAGAGCATAGGGCACTTCCACTCATGGGGGTATAAATTGGGAAAATGAAAAATCAGCAAGACACAAGCACCCCAAAGTTTAGGGCTGCTCTGTTGACAAGGACCTCCACTTCATTCCACCTTCAATATCCTAGGAAAGAGAAAAATGGATAAAGAAGTTGTGGTCCTTATGTACAATGGAATATCACTCAGCCATGAAATCAATGTCATAAGGCTAGTAGCAGCATGATGAGTGGATTTAGGTACGACGATTCTAAGTGAAATAAGTCACACAGAAAAGGACACTTCTCATAAGGTATCACTTATAGAGGGAATGTCAAAACCGTTACACTTGAACTGAATTACAAAACAGAACAGAGTCACACATGCAGAAAACACACTATGGCTGCTTAACGGGAAAGGTGAGGTGGGGTGATACATAAAACAAGGGTTTCAAATTAGCTCAGATACCGTTCCATAAACCCAATATGTAATAGACAAGACCTACTCCTTGCTCAGAGAACTGGACTCAACACACCCTATTCACCGCACAAGAATATATCTGACTAGTAATAATCTTAAAGCCTATGTATTGATATCTCACTGTTAGTGTGTCAAGTGGGTGTAAAGCGGCATAAACACAGCAGTGAAAAGCAGCTAAACCCCATTATAAAAATAAATTACTTTGAAAAACCCATGAAACAAAGACAGTGAAAGAGAGCGAAATTCTTACATAATGCGTTCAGGGGCTGTGATGCAACCTGGATTGACCATATCTAGACCCACAGCTGGATGAGACATAAGGGTGGACACTCTTGGGGCTGAGAGGTTTGGTGAGGTTGGGTGAGCAAACGCAGACCCTTTAAAGTAATACTGCGTGGTACCCATCGCATGGGTCCCAAATCTCCAGGTTTAAGGGCATCTTCCTACATCGAAAACATGCATGAGAAAACAAAACGATGGTACAACATGTGATGGGGAAAGGTTTCTAAAACGCACCTCATTTCTCTTCTCCTTGTGCCCGGGTTCGCCATTCCAGCCGCTTTACTAACAATCTCCCTACTTGGAGCATCAGCACCTTTAACCTCCTGTTCCGTACAGGTTGCAATTTGTCCTGAGGATGAACGGGTAGACGGGGAACCAGTGAGAGACTAGCTCTTGGTGTTGGGACAGGCACAGGTCACTCTATTTTCCCATCAGGAAGAAGAATTAACCACAGGCTCATCCTCCCCCCCGGAACCAGAACAGGGCCTGAAGCCATCCTGCGCTTTTGCGGCCAGCTCCCAAAAAAGCGAGTTGTAAAATGGAGCTTCAGGGCACTGCAATTCACAAACCTGCAGAGTTATAAATGATAACTCTCGTCCACAAATATATTGAGGGAAGGCAAAGAAGAGGATTTGAAATCAAGGCAGAATTGCAGGAAACAGATTTCAGGAGGTAGATTCGAATCGCCTTTAAAGCACATGAAAAGCGGCAAAACGTTGACAATGATGCCCTTGGCCAAAAAGGGCGTATGCGTTTTTTCCTGAATATATTCAGGAAAAAACGCATACGCCCTTTTTGGCCAACCAAGCAACCTGGAAAGGCAAATCAGCGCTACAAAGAAGACTCGCTACCCATCGGTCAAAAGGGCCATGCTGAAAAAAGTCTCAAAACCAGAAATGCAGGACAGGCCATGGAGAAATGGGAGCCTTGCTACACTGATGGGCGGGATGTAAATTGCCAACAGCCACTCTGGAGAAGTGTACGGTGTGTCCTGAAACATCTAAAAAACACAGCTTAGAGAGCATAGGGCACTTCCACTCATGGGGGTATAAATTGGGAAAATGAAAAATCAGCAAGACACAAGCACCCCAAAGTTTAGGGCTGCTCTGTTGACAAGGACCTCCACTTCATTCCACCTTCAATATCCCAGGAAAGAGAAAAATGGATAAAGAAGTTGTGGTCCTTATGTACAATGGAATATCACTCAGCCATGAAATCAATGTCATAAGGCTAGTAGCAGCATGATGAGTGGATTTAGGTACGACGATTCTAAGTGAAATAAGTCACACAGAAAAGGACACTTCTCATAAGGTATCACTTATAGAGGGAATGTAAAAAGCGTTACACTTGAACTGAATTACAAAACAGAACAGAGTCACACATGCAGAAAACACACTATGGCTGCTTAACGGGAAAGGTGAGGTGGGGTGATACATAAAACAAGGGTTTCAAATTAGCTCAGATACCGTTCCATAAACCCAATATGTAATAGACAAGACCTACTCCTTGCTCAGAGAACTGGACTCAACACACCCTATTCACCGCACAAGAATATATCTGACTAGTAATAATCTTAAAGCCTATGTATTGATATCTCACTGTTAGTGTGTCAAGTGGGTGTAAAGCGGCATAAACACAGCAGTGAAAAGCAGCTAAACCCCATTATAAAAATAAATTACTTTGAAAAACCCATGAAACAAAGACAGTGAAAGAGAGCGAAATTCTTACACAATGCGTTCAGGGGCTGTGATGCAACCTGGATTGACCATATCTAGACCCACAGCTGGATGAGACATAAGGGTGGACACTCTTGGGGCTGAGAGGTTTGGTGAGGTTGGGTGAGCAAACGCAGACCCTTTAAAGTAATACTGCGTGGTACCCATCTCATGGGTCCCAAATCTCCAGGTTTAAGGGCATCTTCCTACATCGAAAACATGCATGAGAAAACAAAACGATGGTACACCATGTGATGGGGAAAGGTTTCTAAAACGCACCTCATTTCTCTTCTCCTTGTGCCCGGGTTCGCCATTCCAGCCGCTTTACTAACAATCTCCCTACTTGGAGCATCAGCACCTTTAACCTCCTGTTCCGTACAGGTTGCAATTTGTCCTGAGGATGAACGGGTAGACGGGGAACCAGTGAGAGACTAGCTCTTGGTGTTGGGACAGGCACAGGTCACTCTATTTTCCCATCAGGAAGAAGAATTAACCACAGGCTCATCCTCCCCCCCGGTACCAGAACAGGGCCTGAAGCCATCCTGCGCTTTTGCGGCCAGCTCCCAAAAAAGCGAGTTGTAAAATGGAGCTTCAGGGCACTGCAATTCACAAACCTGCAGAGTTATAAATGATAACTCTCGTCCACAAATATATTGAGGGAAGGCAAAGAAGAGGATTTGAAATCAAGGCAGAATTGCAGGAAACAGATTTCAGGAGGTAGATTCGAATCGCCTTTAAAGCACATGAAAAGCGGCAAAACGTTGACAATGATGCCCTTGGCCAAAAAGGGCGTATGCGTTTTTTCCTGAATATATTCAGGAAAAAACGCATACGCCCTTTTTGGCCAACCAAGCAACCTGGAAAGGCAAATCAGCGCTACAAAGAAGACTCGCTACCCATCGGTCAAAAGGGCCGTGCTGAAAAAAGTCTCAAAACCAGAAATGCAGGACAGGCCATGGAGAAATGGGAGCCTTGCTACACTGATGGGTGGGGTGTAAATTGCCAACAGCCACTCTGGAGAAGTGTACGGTGTGTCCTGAAACATCTAAAAAACACAGTTTAGAGAGCATAGGGCACTTCCACTCATGGGGGTATAAATTGGGAAAATGAAAAATCAGCAAGACACAAGCACCCCAAAGTTTAGGGCTGCTCTGTTGACAAGGACCTCCACTTCATTCCACCTTCATATCCCAGGAAAGAGAAAAATGGATAAAGAAGTTGTGGTCCTTATGTACAATGGAATATCACTCAGCCATGAAATCAATGTCATAAGGCTAGTAGCAGCATGATGAGTGGATTTAGGTACGACGATTCTAAGTGAAATAAGTCACACAGAAAAGGACACTTCTCATAAGGTATCACTTATAGAGGGAATGTCAAAACCGTTACACTTGAACTGAATTACAAAACAGAACAGAGTCACACATGCAGAAAACACACTATGGCTGCTTAACGGGAAAGGTGAGGTGGGGTGATACATAAAACAAGGGTTTCAAATTAGCTCAGATACCGTTCCATAAACCCAATATGTAATAGACAAGACCTACTCCTTGCTCAGAGAACTGGACTCAACACGCCCTATTCACCGCACAAGAATATATCTGACTAGTAATAATCTTAAAACCTATGTATTGATATCTCTCTGTTAGTGTGTCAAGTGGGTGTAAAGCGGCATAAACACAGCAGTGAAAAGCAGCTAAACCCCATTATAAAAATAAATTACTTTTACAAACCCATGAAACAAAGACAGTGAAAGAGAGAGAAATTCTTACACAATGCGTTCAGGGGCTGTGATGCAACCTGGATTGACCATATCTAGACCCACAGCTGGATGAGACATAAGGGTGGACACTCTTGGGGCTGAGAGTTTTGGTGAGGTTGGGTGAGCAAACGCAGACCCTTTAAAGTAATACTGCGTGGTACCCATCGCATGGGTCCCAAATCTCCAGGTTCAAGGGCATCTTCCTACATCGAAAACATGCATGAGAAAACAAAAAGATGGTACACCATGTGATGGGGAAAGGTTTCTAAAACGCACCTCATTTCTCTTCTCCTTGTGCCCGGGTTCGCCATTCCAGCCGCTTTACTAACAATCTCCCTACTTGGAGCATCAGCACCTTTAACCTCCTGTTCCGTACATGTTGCAATTTGTCCTGAGGATGAACGGGTAGACCGGGAACCAGTGAGAGACTAGCTCTTGGTGTTGGGACAGGCACAGGTCACTCTATTTTCCCATCAGGAAGAAGAATTAACCCCAGGTTCATCCTCCCCCCCGGAACCAGAACAGGGCCTGAAGCCATCCTGCACTTTTGCGGCCAGCTCCCAAAAAAGCGAGTTGTAAAATGGAGCTTCAGGGCACTGCAATTCACAAACCTGCAGAGTTATAAATGATAACTCTCGTCCACAAATATATTGAGGGAAGGCAAAGAAGAGGATTTGAAATCAAGGCAGAATTGCAGGAAACAGATTTCAGGAGGTAGATTCGAATCGCCTTTAAAGCACATGAAAAGCGGCAAAACGTTGACAATGATGCCCTTGGCCAAAAAGGGCGTATGCGTTTTTTCCTGAATATATTCAGGATAAAACGCATACGCCCTTTTTGGCCAACCAAGCAACCTGGAAAGGCAAATCAGCGCTACAAAGAAGACTCGCTACCCATCGGTCAAAAGGGCCATGCTGAAAAAAGTCTCAAAACCAGAAATGCAGGACAGGCCATGGAGAAATGGGAGCCTTGCTACACTGATGGGCGGGATGTAAATTGCCAACAGCCACTCTGGAGAAGTGTACGGTGTGTCCTGAAACATCTAAAAAACACAGCTTAGAGAGCATAGGGCACTTCCACTCATGGGGGTATAAATTGGGAAAATGAAAAATCAGCAAGACACAAGCACCCCAAAGTTTAGGGCTGCTCTGTTGACAAGGACCTCCACTTCATTCCACCTTCAATATCCTAGGAAAGAGAAAAATGGATAAAGAAGTTGTGGTCCTTATGTACAATGGAATATCACTCAGCCATGAAATCAATGTCATAAGGCTAGTAGCAGCATGATGAGTGGATTTAGGTACGACGATTCTAAGTGAAATAAGTCACACAGAAAAGGACACTTCTCATAAGGTATCACTTATAGAGGGAATGTCAAAACCGTTACACTTGAACTGAATTACAAAACAGAACAGAGTCACACATGCAGAAAACACACTATGGCTGCTTAACGGGAAAGGTGAGGTGGGGTGATACATAAAACAAGGGTTTCAAATTAGCTCAAATACCGTTCCATAAACCCAATATGTAATAGACAAGACCTACTCCTTGCTCAGAGAACTGGACTCAACACGCCCTATTCACCGCACAAGAATATATCTGACTAGTAATAATCTTAAAACCTATGTATTGATATCTCTCTGTTAGTGTGTCAAGTGGGTGTAAAGCGGCATAAACACAGCAGTGAAAAGCAGCTAAACCCCATTACAAAAATAAATTACTTTGAAAAACCCATGAAACAAAGACAGTGAAAGAGAGCGAAATTCTTACACAATAGGTTCAGGGGCTGTGATGCAACCTGGATTGACCATATCTAGACCCACAGCTGGATGAGACATAAGGGTGGACACTCTTGGGGCTGAGAGGTTTGGTGAGGTTGGGTGAGCAAACGCAGACCCTTTAAAGTAATACTGCGTGTTACCCATCGCATGGGTCGCAAATCTCCAGGTTCAAGGGCATCTTCCTACATCGAAAACATGCATGAGAAAACAAAAAGATGGTACACCATGTGATGGGGAAAGGTTTCTAAAACGCACCTCATTTCTCTTCTCCTTGTGCCCGGGTTCGCCATTCCAGCCGCTTTACTAATAATCTCCCTACTTGGAGCATCAGCACCTTTAACCTCCTGTTCCGTACAGGTTGCAATTTATCCTGAGGATGAACGGGTAGACGGAGAACCAGTGAGAGACTAGCTCTTGGTGTTGGGACAGGCACAGGTCACTCTATTTTCCCATCAGGAAGAAGAATTAACCACAGGCTCATCATCCCCCCTGGAAACAGAACAGGGCCTGAAGCCATCCTGCGCTTTTGCGGCCAGCTCCCAAAAAAGCGAGTTGTAAAATGGAGCTTCAGGGCACTGCAATTCACAAACCTGCAGAGTTATAAATGATAACTCTCGTCCACAAATATATTGAGGGAAGGCAAAGAAGAGGATTTGAAATCAAGGCAGAATTGCAGGAAACAGATTTCAGGAGGTAGATTCGAATCGCCTTTAAAGCACATGAAAAGCGGCAAAACGTTGACAATGATGCCCTTGGCCAAAAAGGGCGTATGCGTTTTTTCCTGAATATATTCAGGAAAAAACGCATACGCCCTTTTTGGCCAACCAAGCAACCTGGAAAGGCAAATCAGCGCTACAAAGAAGACTCGCTACCCATCGGTCAAAAGGGCCATGCTGAAAAAAGTCTCAAAACCAGAAATGCAGGACAGGCCATGGAGAAATGGGAGCCTTGCTACACTGATGGGCAGGATGTAAATTGCCAACAGCCACTCTGGAGAAGTGTACGGTGTGTCCTGAAACATCTAAAAAACACAGCTTAGAGAGCATAGGGCACTTCCACTCATGGGGGTATAAATTGGGAAAATGAAAAATCAGCAAGACACAAGCACCCCAAAGTTTAGGGCTGCTCTGTTGACAAGGACCTCCACTTCATTCCACCTTCAATATCCCAGGAAAGAGAAAAATGGATAAAGCAGTTGTGGTCCTTATGTACAATGGAATATCACTCAGCCATGAAATCAATGTCATAAGGCTAGTAGCAGCATGATGAGTGGATTTAGGTACGACGATTCTAAGTGAAATAAGTCACACAGAAAAGGACACTTCTCATAAGGTATCACTTATAGAGGGAATGTCAAAACCGTTACACTTGAACTGAATTACAAAACAGAACAGAGTCACACATGCAGAAAACACACTATGGCTGCTTAACGGGAAAGGTGAGGTGGGGTGATACATAAAACAAGGGTTTCAAATTAGCTCAGATACCGTTCCATAAACCCAATATGTAATAGACAAGACCTACTCCTTGCTCAGAGAACTGGACTCAACACGCCCTATTCACCGCACAAGAATATATCTGACTAGTAATAATCTTAAAACCTATGTATTGATATCTCTCTGTTAGTGTGTCAAGTGGGTGTAAAGCGGCATAAACACAGCAGTGAAAAGCAGCTAAACCCCATTATAAAAATAAATTACTTTTACAAACCCATGAAACAAAGACAGTGAAAGAGAGCGAAATTCTTACACAATAGGTTAAGGGGCTGTGATGCAACCTGGATTGACCATATATAGACCCACAGCTGGATGAGACATAAGGGTGGACACTCTTGGGGCTGAGAGGTTTGGTGAGGTTGGGTGAGCAAACGCAGACCCTTTAAAGTAATACTGCGTGTTACCCATCGCATGGGTCGCAAATCTCCAGGTTCAAGGGCATCTTCCTACATCGAAAACATGCATGAGAAAACAAAAAGATGGTACACCATGTGATGGGGAAAGGTTTCTAAAACGCACCTCATTTCTCTTCTCCTTGTGCCCGGGTTCGCCATTCCAGCCGCTTTACTAACAATCTCCCTACTTGGAGCATCAGCACCTTTAACCTCCTGTTCCGTACATGTTGCAATTTGTCCTGAGGATGAACGGGTAGACCGGGAACCAGTGAGAGACTAGCTCTTGGTGTTGGGACAGGCACAGGTCACTCTATTTTCCCATCAGGAAGAAGAATTAACCCCAGGTTCATCCTCCCCCCCGGAACCAGAACAGGGCCTGAAGCCATCCTGCGCTTTTGCGGCCAGCTCCCAAAAAAGCGAGTTGTAAAATGGAGCTTCAGGGCACTGCAATTCACAAACCTGCAGAGTTATAAATGATAACTCTCGTCCACAAATATATTGAGGGAAGGCAAAGAAGAGGATTTGAAATCAAGGCAGAATTGCAGGAAACAGATTTCAGGAGGTAGATTCGAATCGCCTTTAAAGCACATGAAAAGCGGCAAAACGTTGACAATGATGCCCTTGGCCAAAAAGGGCGTATGCGTTTTTTCCTGAATATATTCAGGATAAAACGCATACGCCCTTTTTGGCCAACCAAGCAACCTGGAAAGGCAAATCAGCGCTACAAAGAAGACTCGCTACCCATCGGTCAAAAGGGCCATGCTGAAAAAAGTCTCAAAACCAGAAATGCAGGACAGGCCATGGAGAAATGGGAGCCTTGCTACACTGATGGGCGGGATGTAAATTGCCAACAGCCACTCTGGAGAAGTGTACGGTGTGTCCTGAAACATCTAAAAAACACAGCTTAGAGAGCATAGGGCACTTCCACTCATGGGGGTATAAATTGGGAAAATGAAAAATCAGCAAGACACAAGCACCCCAAAGTTTAGGGCTGCTCTGTTGACAAGGACCTCCACTTCATTCCACCTTCAATATCCTAGGAAAGAGAAAAATGGATAAAGAAGTTGTGGTCCTTATGTACAATGGAATATCACTCAGCCATGAAATCAATGTCATAAGGCTAGTAGCAGCATGATGAGTGGATTTAGGTACGACGATTCTAAGTGAAATAAGTCACACAGAAAAGGACACTTCTCATAATGTATCACTTATAGAGGGAATGTCAAAACCGTTACACTTGAACTGAATTACAAAACAGAACAGAGTCACACATGCAGAAAACACACTATGGCTGCTTAACGGGAAAGGTGAGGTGGGGTGATACATAAAACAAGGGTTTCAAATTAGCTCAAATACCGTTCCATAAACCCAATATGTAATAGACAAGACCTACTCCTTGCTCAGAGAACTGGACTCAACACGCCCTATTCACCGCACAAGAATATATCTGACTAGTAATAATCTTAAAACCTATGTATTGATATCTCTCTGTTAGTGTGTCAAGTGGGTGTAAAGCGGCATAAACACAGCAGTGAAAAGCAGCTAAACCCCATTATAAAAATAAATTACTTTGAAAAACCCATGAAACAAAGACAGTGAAAGAGAGCGAAATTCTTACACAATAGGTTCAGGGGCTGTGATGCAACCTGGATTGACCATATCTAGACCCACAGCTGGATGAGACATAAGGGTGGACACTCTTGGGGCTGAGAGGTTTGGTGAGGTTGGGTGAGCAAACGCAGACCCTTTAAAGTAATACTGCGTGTTACCCATCGCATGGGTCGCAAATCTCCAGGTTCAAGGGCATCTTCCTACATCGAAAACATGCATGAGAAAACAAAAAGATGGTACACCATGTGATGGGGAAAGGTTTCTAAAACGCACCTCATTTCTCTTCTCCTTGTGCCCGGGTTCGCCATTCCAGCCGCTTTACTAATAATCTCCCTACATGGAGCATCAGCACCTTTAACCTCCTGTTCCGTACAGGTTGCAATTTATCCTGAGGATGAACGGGTAGACGGAGAACCAGTGAGAGACTAGCTCTTGGTGTTGGGACAGGCACAGGTCACTCTATTTTCCCATCAGGAAGAAGAATTAACCACAGGCTCATCATCCCCCCTGGAAACAGAACAGGGCCTGAAGCCATCCTGCGCTTTTGCGGCCAGCTCCCAAAAAAGCGAGTTGTAAAATGGAGCTTCAGGGCACTGCAATTCACAAACCTGCAGAGTTATAAATGATAACTCTCGTCCACAAATATATTGAGGGAAGGCAAAGAAGAGGATTTGAAATCAAGGCAGAATTGCAGGAAACAGATTTCAGGAGGTAGATTCGAATCGCCTTTAAAGCACATGAAAAGCGGCAAAACGTTGACAATGATGCCCTTGGCCAAAAAGGGCGTATGCGTTTTTTCCTGAATATATTCAGAAAAAACGCATACGCCCTTTTTGGCCAACCAAGCCACCTGGAAAGGCAAATCAGCGCTACAAAGAAGACTCGCTACCCATCGGTCAAAAGGGCCGTGCTGAAAAAAGTCTCAAAACCAGAAATGCAGGACAGGCCATGGAGAAATGGGAGCCTTGCTACACTGATGGGCAGGATGTAAATTGCCAACAGCCACTCTGGAGAAGTGTACGGTGTGTCCTGAAACATCTAAAAAACACAGCTTAGAGAGCATAGGGCACTTCCACTCATGGGGGTATAAATTGGGAAAATGAAAAATCAGCAAGACACAAGCACCCCAAAGTTTAGGGCTGCTCTGTTGACAAGGACCTCCACTTCATTCCACCTTCAATATCCCAGGAAAGAGAAAAATGGATAAAGCAGTTGTGGTCCTTATGTACAATGGAATATCACTCAGCCATGAAATCAATGTCATAAGGCTAGTAGCAGCATGATGAGTGAATTTAGGTACGACGATTCTAAGTGAAATAAGTCACACAGAAAAGGACACTTCTCATAAGGTATCACTTATAGAGGGAATGTCAAAACCGTTACACTTGAACTGAATTACAAAACAGAACAGAGTCACACATGCAGAAAACACACTATGGCTGCTTAACGGGAAAGGTGAGGTGGGGTGATACATAAAACAAGGGTTTCAAATTAGCTCAGATACCGTTCCATAAACCCAATATGTAATAGACAAGACCTACTCCTTGCTCAGAGAACTGGACTCAACACGCCCTATTCACCGCACAAGAATATATCTGACTAGTAATAATCTTAAAAACTATGTATTGATATCTCTCTGTTAGTGTGTCAAGTGGGTGTAAAGCGGCATAAACACAGCAGTGAAAAGCAGCTAAACCCCATTATAAAAATAAATTACTTTTACAAACCCATGAAACAAAGACAGTGAAAGAGAGCGAAATTCTTACACAATAGGTTAAGGGGCTGTGATGCAACCTGGATTGACCATATCTAGACCCACAGCTGGATGAGACATAAGGGTGGACACTCTTGGGGCTGAGAGGTTTGGTGAGGTTGGGTGAGCAAACGCAGACCCTTTAAAGTAATACTGCGTGTTACCCATCGCATGGGTCGCAAATCTCCAGGTTCAAGGGCATCTTCCTACATCGAAAACATGCATGAGAAAACAAAAAGATGGTACACCATGTGATGGGGAAAGGTTTCTAAAACGCACCTCATTTCTCTTCTCCTTGTGCCCGGGTTCGCCATTCCAGCCGCTTTACTAATAATCTCCCTACTTGGAGCATCAGCACCTTTAACCTCCTGTTCCGTACAGGTTGCAATTTATCCTGAGGATGAACGGGTAGACGGAGAACCAGTGAGAGACTAGCTCTTGGTGTTGGGACAGGCACAGGTCACTCTATTTTCCCATCAGGAAGAAGAATTAACCACAGGCTCATCATCCCCCCTGGAAACAGAACAGGGCCTGAAGCCATCCTGCGCTTTTGCGGCCAGCTCCCAAAAAAGCGAGTTGTAAAATGGAGCTTCAGGGCACTGCAATTCACAAACCTGCAGAGTTATAAATGATAACTCTCGTCCACAAATATATTGAGGGAAGGCAAAGAAGAGGATTTGAAATCAAGGCAGAATTGCAGGAAACAGATTTCAGGAGGTAGATTCGAATCGCCTTTAAAGCACATGAAAAGCGGCAAAACGTTGACAATGATGCCCTTGGCCAAAAAGGGCGTATGCGTTTTTTCCTGAATATATTCAGGAAAAAACGCATACGCCCTTTTTGGCCAACCAAGCAACCTGGAAAGGCAAATCAGGGCTATAAAGAAGACTCGCTACCCATCGGTCAAAAGGGCCGTGCTGAAAAAAGTCTCAAAACCAGAAATGCAGGACAGGCCATGGAGAAATGGGAGCCTTGCTACACTGATGGGCGGGATGTAAATTGCCAACAGCCACTCTGGAGAAGTGTACGGTGTGTCCTGAAACATCTAAAAAACACAGCTTAGAGAGCATAGGGCACTTCCACTCATGGGGGTATAAATTGGGAAAATGAAAAATCAGCAAGACACAAGCACCCCAAAGTTTAGGGCTGCTCTGTTGACAAGGACCTCCACTTCATTCCACCTTCAATATCCTAGGAAAGAGAAAAATGGATAAAGCAGTTGTGGTCCTTATGTACAATGGAATATCACTCAGCCATGAAATCAATGTCATAAGGCTAGTAGCAGCATGATGAGTGGATTTAGGTACGACGATTCTAAGTGAAATAAGTCACACAGAAAAGGACACTTCTCATAAGGTATCACTTATAGAGGGAATGTCAAAACCGTTACACTTGAACTGAATTACAAAACAGAACAGAGTCACACATGCAGAAAACACACTATGGCTGCTTAACGGGAAAGGTGAGGTGGGGTGATACATAAAACAAGGGTTTCAAATTAGCTCAGATACCGTTCCATAAACCCAATATGTAATAGACAAGACCTACTCCTTGCTCAGAGAACTGGACTCAACACGCCCTATTCACCGCACAAGAATATATCTGACTAGTAATAATCTTAAAACCTATGTATTGATATCTCTCTGTTAGTGTGTCAAGTGGGTGTAAAGCGGCATAAACACAGCAGTGAAAAGCAGCTAAACCCCATTATAAAAATAAATTACTTTTACAAACCCATGAAACAAAGACAGTGAAAGAGAGAGAAATTCTTACACAATGCGTTCAGGGGCTGTGATGCAACCTGGATTGACCATATCTAGACCCAGAGCTGGATGAGACATAAGGGTGGACACTCTTGCGGCTGAGAGTTTTGGTGAGGTTGGGTGAGCAAACGCAGACCCTTTAAAGTAATACTGCGTGGTACCCATCGCATGGGTCCCAAATCTCCAGGTTCAAGGGCATCTTCCTACATCGAAAACATGCATGAGAAAACAAAAAGATGGTACACCATGTGATGGGGAAAGGTTTCTAAAAGGCACCTCATTTCTCTTCTCCTTGTGCCCGGGTTCGCCATTCCAGCCGCTTTACTAACAATCTCCCTACTTGGAGCATCAGCACCTTTAACCTCCTGTTCCGTACAGGTTGCAATTTGTCCTGAGGATGAACGGGTAGACCGGGAACCAGTGAGAGACTAGCTCTTGGTGTTGGGACAGGCACAGGTCACTCTATTTTCCCATCAGGAAGAAGAATTAACCCCAGGTTCATCCTCCCCCCCGGAACCAGAACAGGGCCTGAAGCCATCCTGCGCTTTTGCGGCCAGCTCCCAAAAAAGCGAGTTGTAAAATGGAGCTTCAGGGCACTGCAATTCACAAACCTGCAGAGTTATAAATGATAACTCTCGTCCACAAATATATTGAGGGAAGGCAAAGAAGAGGATTTGAAATCAAGGCAGAATTGCAGGAAACAGATTTCAGGAGGTAGATTCGAATCGCCTTTAAAGCACATGAAAAGCGGCAAAACGTTGACAATGATGCCCTTGGCCAAAAAGGGCGTATGCGTTTTTTCCTGAATATATTCAGGAAAAAACGCATACGCCCTTTTTGGCCAACCAAGCAACCTGGAAAGGCAAATCAGCGCTACAAAGAAGACTCGCTACCCATCGGTCAAAAGGGCCATGCTGAAAAAAGTCTCAAAACCAGAAATGCAGGACAGGCCATGGAGAAATGGGAGCCTTGCTACACTGATGGGCGGGGTGTAAATTGCCAACAGCCACTCTGGAGAAGTGTACGGTGTGTCCTGAAACATCTAAAAAACACAGCTTAGAGAGCATAGGGCACTTCCACTCATGGGGGTATAAATTGGGAAAATGAAAAATCAGCAAGACACAAGCACCCCAAAGTTTAGGGCTGCTCTGTTGACAAGGACCTCCACTTCATTCCACCTTCAATATCCTAGGAAAGAGAAAAATGGATAAAGAAGTTGTGGTCCTTATGTACAATGGAATATCACTCAGCCATGAAATCAATGTCATAAGGCTAGTAGCAGCATGATGAGTGGATTTAGGTACGACGATTCTAAGTGAAATAAGTCACACAGAAAAGGACACTTCTCATAAGGTATCACTTATAGAGGGAATGTCAAAACCGTTACACTTGAACTGAATTACAAAACAGAACAGAGTCACACATGCAGAAAACACACTATGGCTGCTTAACGGGAAAGGTGAGGTGGGGTGATACATAAAACAAGGGTTTCAAATTAGCTCAAATACCGTTCCATAAACCCAATATGTAATAGACAAGACCTACTCCTTGCTCAGAGAACTGGACTCAACACACCCTATTCACCGCACAAGAATATATCTGACTAGTAATAATCTTAAAACCTATGTATTGATATCTCTCTGTTAGTGTGTCAAGTGGGTGTAAAGCGGCATAAACACAGCAGTGAAAAGCAGCTAAACCCCATTATAAAAATAAATTACTTTGAAAAACCCATGAAACAAAGACAGTGAAAGAGAGCGAAATTCTTACACAATGCGTTCAGGGGCTGTGATGCAACCTGGATTGACCATATCTAGACCCACAGCTGGATGAGACATAAGGGTGGACACTCTTGGGGCTGAGAGGTTTGGTGAGGTTGGGTGAGCAAACGCAGACCCTTTAAAGTAATACTGCGTGTTACCCATCGCATGGGTCGCAAATCTCCAGGTTCAAGGGCATCTTCCTACATCGAAAACATGCATGAGAAAACAAAAAGATGGTACACCATGTGATGGGGAAAGGTTTCTAAAACGCACCTCATTTCTCTTCTCCTTGTGCCCGGGTTCGCCATTCCAGCCGCTTTAAAAATAATCTCCCTACTTGGAGCATCAGCACCTTTAACCTCCTGTTCCGTACAGGTTGCAATTTATCCTGAGGATGAACGGGTAGACGGAGAACCAGTGAGAGACTAGCTCTTGGTGTTGGGACAGGCACAGGTCACTCTATTTTCCCATCAGGAAGAAGAATTAACCACAGGCTCATCATCCCCCCTGGAACCAGAACAGGGCCTGAAGCCATCCTGCGCTTTTGCGGCCAGCTCCCAAAAAAGCGAGTTGTAAAATGGAGCTTCAGGGCACTGCAATTCACAAACCTGCAGAGTTATAAATGATAACTCTCGTCCACAAATATATTGAGGGAAGGCAAAGAAGAGGATTTGAAATCAAGGCAGAATTGCAGGAAACAGATTTCAGGAGGTAGATTCGAATCGCCTTTAAAGCACATGAAAAGCGGCAAAACGTTGACAATGATGCCCTTGGCCAAAAAGGGCGTATGCGTTTTTTCCTGAATATATTCAGGAAAAAACGCATACGCCCTTTTTGGCCAACCAAGCAACCTGGAAAGGCAAATCAGCGCTACAAAGAAGACTCGCTACCCATCGGTCAAAAGGGCCGTGCTGAAAAAAGTCTCAAAACCAGAAATGCAGGACAGGCCATGGAGAAATGGGAGCCTTGCTACACTGATGGGCGGGATGTAAATTGCCAACAGCCACTCTGGAGAAGTGTACGGTGTGTCCTGAAACATCTAAAAAACACAGCTTAGAGAGCATAGGGCACTTCCACTCATGGGGGTATAAATTGGGAAAATGAAAAATCAGCAAGACACAAGCACCCCAAAGTTTAGGGCTGCTCTGTTGACAAGGACCTCCACTTCATTCCAACTTCAATATCCCAGGAAAGAGAAAAATGGATAAAGAAGTTGTGGTCCTTATGTACAATGGAATATCACTCAGCCATGAAATCAATGTCATAAGGCTAGTAGCAGCATGATGAGTGGATTTAGGTACGACGATTCTAAGTGAAATAAGTCACACAGAAAAGGACACTTCTCATAAGGTATCACTTATAGAGGGAATGTCAAAACCGTTACACTTGAACTGAATTACAAAACAGAACAGAGTCACACATGCAGAAAACACACTATGGCTGCTTAACGGGAAAGGTGAGGTGGGGTGATACATAAAACAAGGGTTTCAAATTAGCTCAGATACCGTTCCATAAACCCAATATGTAATAGACAAGACCTACTCCTTGCTCAGAGAACTGGACTCAACACGCCCTATTCACCGCACAAGAATATATCTGACTAGTAATAATCTTAAAACCTATGTATTGATATCTCTCTGTTAGTGTGTCAAGTGGGTGTAAAGCGGCATAAACACAGCAGTGAAAAGCAGCTAAACCCCATTATAAAAATAAATTACTTTTACAAACTCATGAAACAAAGACAGTGAAAGAGAGAGAAATTCTTACACAATGCGTTCAGGGGCTGTGATGCAACCTGGATTGACCATATCTAGACCCACAGCTGGATGAGACATAAGGGTGGACACTCTTGGGGCTGAGAGGTTTGGTGAGGTTGGGTGAGCAAACGCAGACCCTTTAAAGTAATACTGCGTGATACCCATCGCATGTGTCCCAAATCTCCAGGTTCAAGGGCATCTTCCTACATCGAAAACATGCATGAGAAAACAAAAAGATGGTACACCATGTGATGGGGAAAGGTTTCTAAAACGCACCTCATTTCTCTTCTCCTTGTGCCCGGGTTCGCCATTCCAGCCGCTTTACTAACAATCTCCCTACTTGGAGCATCAGCACCTTTAACCTCCTGTTCCGTACAGGTTGCAATTTGTCCTGAGGATGAACGGGTAGACCGGGAACCAGTGAGAGACTAGCTCTTGGTGTTGGGACAGGCACAGGTCACTCTATTTTCCCATCAGGAAGAAGAATTAACCACAGGCTCATCCTCCCCCCCGGAACCAGAACAGGTCCTGAAGCCATCCTGCGCTTTTGCGGCCAGCTCCCAAAAAAGCGAGTTGTAAAGTGGAGCTTCAGGGCACTGCAATTCACAAACCTGCAGAGTTATAAATGATAACTCTCGTCCACAAATATATTGAGGGAAGGCAAAGAAGAGGATTTGAAATCAAGGCAGAATTGCAGGAAACAGATTTCAGGAGGTAGATTCGAATCGCCTTTAAAGCACATGAAAAGCGGCAAAACGTTGACAATGATGCCCTTGGCCAAAAAGGGCGTATGCGTTTTTTCCTGAATATATTCAGGAAAAAACGCATACGCCCTTTTTGGCCAACCAAGCAACCTGGAAAGGCAAATCAGCGCTACAAAGAAGACTCGCTACCCATCGGTCAAAAGGGCCATGCTGAAAAAAGTCTCAAAACCAGAAATGCAGGACAGGCCATGGGGAAATGGGAGCCTTGCTACACTGATGGGCGGGATGTAAATTGCCAACAGCCACTCTGGAGAAGTGTACGGTGTGTCCTGAAACATCTAAAAAACACAGCTTAGAGAGCATAGGGCACTTCCACTCATGGGGGTATAAATTGGGAAAATGAAAAATCAGCAAGACACAAGCACCCCAAAGTTTAGGGCTGCTCTGTTGACAAGGACCTCCACTTCATTCCACCTTCAATATCCCAGGAAAGAGAAAAATGGATAAAGAAGTTGTGGTCCTTATGTACAATGGAATATCACTCAGCCATGAAATCAATGTCATAAGGCTAGTAGCAGCATGATGAGTGGATTTAGGTACGACGATTCTAAGTGAAATAAGTCACACAGAAAAGGACACTTCTCATAAGGTATCACTTATAGAGGGAATGTAAAAAGCGTTACACTTGAACTGAATTACAAAACAGAACAGAGTCACACATGCAGAAATCACACTATGGCTGCTTAACGGGAAAGGTGAGGTGGGGTGATACATAAAACAAGGGTTTCAAATTAGCTCAGATACCGTTCCATAAACCCAATATGTAATAGACAAGACCTACTCCTTGCTCAGAGAACTGGACTCAACACGCCCTATTCACCGCACAAGAATATATCTGACTAGTAATAATCTTAAAACCTATGTATTGATATCTCTCTGTTAGTGTGTCAAGTGGGTGTAAAGCGGCATAAACACAGCAGTGAAAAGCAGCTAAACCCCATTATAAAAATAAATTACTTTGAAAAACCCATGAAACAAAGACAGTGAAAGAGAGCGAAATTCTTACACAATGCGTTCAGGGGCTGTGATGCAACCTGGATTGACCATATCTAGACCCACAGCTGGATGAGACATAAGGGTGGACACTCTTGGGGCTGAGAGGTTTGGTGAGGTTGGGTGAGCAAACGCAGACCCTTTAAAGTAATACTGCGTGTTACCCATCGCATGGGTCGCAAATCTCCAGGTTCAAGGGCATCTTCCTACATCGAAAACATGCATGAGAAAACAAAAAGATGGTACACCATGTGATGGGGAAAGGTTTCTAAAACGCACCTCATTTCTCTTCTCCTTGTGCCCGGGTTCGCCATTCCAGCCGCTTTAAAAATAATCTCCCTACTTGGAGCATCAGCACCTTTAACCTCCTGTTCCGTACAGGTTGCAATTTATCCTGAGGATGAACGGGTAGACGGAGAACCAGTGAGAGACTAGCTCTTGGTGTTGGGACAGGCACAGGTCACTCTATTTTCCCATCAGGAAGAAGAATTAACCACAGGCTCATCATCCCCCCTGGAACCAGAACAGGGCCTGAAGCCATCCTGCGCTTTTGCGGCCAGCTCCCAAAAAAGCGAGTTGTAAAATGGAGCTTCAGGGCACTGCAATTCACAAACCTGCAGAGTTATAAATGATAACTCTCGTCCACAAATATATTGAGGGAAGGCAAAGAAGAGGATTTGAAATCAAGGCAGAATTGCAGGAAACAGATTTCAGGAGGTAGATTCGAATCGCCTTTAAAGCACATGAAAAGCGGCAAAACGTTGACAATGATGCCCTTGGCCAAAAAGGGCGTATGCGTTTTTTCCTGAATATATTCAGGAAAAAACGCATACGCCCTTTTTGGCCAACCAAGCAACCTGGAAAGGCAAATCAGCGCTACAAAGAAGACTCGCTACCCATCGGTCAAAAGGGCCGTGCTGAAAAAAGTCTCAAAACCAGAAATGCAGGACAGGCCATGGAGAAATGGGAGCCTTGCTACACTGATGGGCGGGATGTAAATTGCCAACAGCCACTCTGGAGAAGTGTACGGTGTGTCCTGAAACATCTAAAAAACACAGCTTAGAGAGCATAGGGCACTTCCACTCATGGGGGTATAAATTGGGAAAATGAAAAATCAGCAAGACACAAGCACCCCAAAGTTTAGGGCTGCTCTGTTGACAAGGACCTCCACTTCATTCCAACTTCAATATCCCAGGAAAGAGAAAAATGGATAAAGAAGTTGTGGTCCTTATGTACAATGGAATATCACTCAGCCATGAAATCAATGTCATAAGGCTAGTAGCAGCATGATGAGTGGATTTAGGTACGACGATTCTAAGTGAAATAAGTCACACAGAAAAGGACACTTCTCATAAGGTATCACTTATAGAGGGAATGTCAAAACCGTTACACTTGAACTGAATTACAAAACAGAACAGAGTCACACATGCAGAAAACACACTATGGCTGCTTAACGGGAAAGGTGAGGTGGGGTGATACATAAAACAAGGGTTTCAAATTAGCTCAGATACCGTTCCATAAACCCAATATGTAATAGACAAGACCTACTCCTTGCTCAGAGAACTGGACTCAACACGCCCTATTCACCGCACAAGAATATATCTGACTAGTAATAATCTTAAAACCTATGTATTGATATCTCTCTGTTAGTGTGTCAAGTGGGTGTAAAGCGGCATAAACACAGCAGTGAAAAGCAGCTAAACCCCATTATAAAAATAAATTACTTTTACAAACTCATGAAACAAAGACAGTGAAAGAGAGAGAAATTCTTACACAATGCGTTCAGGGGCTGTGATGCAACCTGGATTGACCATATCTAGACCCACAGCTGGATGAGACATAAGGGTGGACACTCTTGGGGCTGAGAGGTTTGGTGAGGTTGGGTGAGCAAACGCAGACCCTTTAAAGTAATACTGCGTGATACCCATCGCATGTGTCCCAAATCTCCAGGTTCAAGGGCATCTTCCTACATCGAAAACATGCATGAGAAAACAAAAAGATGGTACACCATGTGATGGGGAAAGGTTTCTAAAACGCACCTCATTTCTCTTCTCCTTGTGCCCGGGTTCGCCATTCCAGCCGCTTTACTAACAATCTCCCTACTTGGAGCATCAGCACCTTTAACCTCCTGTTCCGTACAGGTTGCAATTTGTCCTGAGGATGAACGGGTAGACCGGGAACCAGTGAGAGACTAGCTCTTGGTGTTGGGACAGGCACAGGTCACTCTATTTTCCCATCAGGAAGAAGAATTAACCACAGGCTCATCCTCCCCCCCGGAACCAGAACAGGTCCTGAAGCCATCCTGCGCTTTTGCGGCCAGCTCCCAAAAAAGCGAGTTGTAAAGTGGAGCTTCAGGGCACTGCAATTCACAAACCTGCAGAGTTATAAATGATAACTCTCGTCCACAAATATATTGAGGGAAGGCAAAGAAGAGGATTTGAAATCAAGGCAGAATTGCAGGAAACAGATTTCAGGAGGTAGATTCGAATCGCCTTTAAAGCACATGAAAAGCGGCAAAACGTTGACAATGATGCCCTTGGCCAAAAAGGGCGTATGCGTTTTTTCCTGAATATATTCAGGAAAAAACGCATACGCCCTTTTTGGCCAACCAAGCAACCTGGAAAGGCAAATCAGCGCTACAAAGAAGACTCGCTACCCATCGGTCAAAAGGGCCATGCTGAAAAAAGTCTCAAAACCAGAAATGCAGGACAGGCCATGGGGAAATGGGAGCCTTGCTACACTGATGGGCGGGATGTAAATTGCCAACAGCCACTCTGGAGAAGTGTACGGTGTGTCCTGAAACATCTAAAAAACACAGCTTAGAGAGCATAGGGCACTTCCACTCATGGGGGTATAAATTGGGA
This sequence comes from Balaenoptera ricei, assembly GCF_028023285.1. Taxonomy (NCBI): domain Eukaryota; kingdom Metazoa; phylum Chordata; class Mammalia; order Artiodactyla; family Balaenopteridae; genus Balaenoptera; species Balaenoptera ricei. The sequence goes on along the minus strand of NW_026777425.1, from coordinate 550,334 downwards.
AAATGAAAAATCAGCAAGACACAAGCACCCCAAAGTTTAGGGCTGCTCTGTTGACAAGGACCTCCACTTCATTCCACCTTCAATATCCCAGGAAAGAGAAAAATGGATAAAGAAGTTGTGGTCCTTATGTACAATGGAATATCACTCAGCCATGAAATCAATGTCATAAGGCTAGTAGCAGCATGATGAGTGGATTTAGGTACGACGATTCTAAGTGAAATAAGTCACACAGAAAAGGACACTTCTCATAAGGTATCACTTATAGAGGGAATGTAAAAAGCGTTACACTTGAACTGAATTACAAAACAGAACAGAGTCACACATGCAGAAATCACACTATGGCTGCTTAACGGGAAAGGTGAGGTGGGGTGATACATAAAACAAGGGTTTCAAATTAGCTCAGATACCGTTCCATAAACCCAATATGTAATAGACAAGACCTACTCCTTGCTCAGAGAACTGGACTCAACACGCCCTATTCACCGCACAAGAATATATCTGACTAGTAATAATCTTAAAACCTATGTATTGATATCTCTCTCTTAGTGTGTCAAGTGGGTGTAAAGCGGCATAAACACAGCAGTGAAAAGCAGCTAAACCCCATTATAAAAATAAATTACTTTGAAAATCCCATAAAACAAAGACAGTGAAAGAGAGAGAAATTCTTACACAATGCGTTCAGGGGCTGTGATGCAACCTGGATTGACCATATCTAGACCCACAGCTGGATGAGACATAAGGGTGGACACTCTTGGGGCTGAGAGGTTTGGTGAGGTTGGGTGAGCAAACGCAGACCCTTTAAAGTAATACTGCGTGATACCCATCGCATGTGTCCCAAATCTCCAGGTTCAAGGGCATCTTCCTACATCGAAAACATGCATGAGAAAACAAAAAGATGGTACACCATGTGATGGGGAAAGGTTTCTAAAACGCACCTCATTTCTCTTCTCCTTGTGCCCGGGTTCGCCATTCCAGCCGCTTTACTAACAATCTCCCTACTTGGAGCATCAGCACCTTTAACCTCCTGTTCCGTACAGGTTGCAATTTGTCCTGAGGATGAACGGGTAGACCGGGAACCAGTGAGAGACTAGCTCTTGGTGTTGGGACAGGCACAGGTCACTCTATTTTCCCATCAGGAAGAAGAATTAACCACAGGCTCATCCTCCCCCCCGGAACCAGAACAGGGCCTGAAGCCATCCTGCGCTTTTGCGGCCAGCTCCCAAAAAAGCGAGTTGTAAAATGGAGCTTCAGGGCACTGCAATTCACAAACCTGCAGAGTTATAAATGATAACTCTCGTCCACAAATATATTGAGGGAAGGCAAAGAAGAGGATTTGAAATCAAGGCAGAATTGCAGGAAACAGATTTCAGGAGGTAGATTCGAATCGCCTTTAAAGCACATGAAAAGCGGCAAAACGTTGACAATGATGCCCTTGGCCAAAAAGGGCGTATGCGTTTTTTCCTGAATATATTCAGGAAAAAACGCATACGCCCTTTTTGGCCAACCAAGCAACCTGGAAAGGCAAATCAGTGCTAGAAAGAAGACTCGCTACCCATCGGTCAAAAGGGCCATGCTGAAAAAAGTCTCAAAACCAGAAATGCAGGACAGGCCATGGAGAAATGGGAGCCTTGCTACACTGATGGGCGGGATGTAAATTGCCAACAGCCACTCTGGAGAAGTGTACGGTGTGTCCTGAAACATCTAAAAAACACAGCTTAGAGAGCATAGGGCACTTCCACTCATGGGGGTATAAATTGGGAAAATGAAAAATCAGCAAGACACAAGCACCCCAAAGTTTAGGGCTGCTCTGTTGACAAGGACCTCCACTTCATTCCACCTTCAATATCCCAGGAAAGAGAAAAATGGATAAAGAAGTTGTGGTCCTTATGTACAATGGAATATCACTCAGCCATGAAATCAATGTCATAATGCTAGTAGCAGCATGATGAGTGGATTTAGGTACGACGATTCTAAGTGAAATAAGTCACACAGAAAAGGACACTTCTCATAAGGTATCACTTATAGAGGGAATGTAAAAAGCGTTACACTTGAACTGAATTACAAAACAGAACAGAGTCACACATGCAGAAAACACACTATGGCTGCTTAACGGGAAAGGTGAGGTGGGGTGATACATAAAACAAGGGTTTCAAATTAGCTCAGATACCGTTCCATAAACCCAATATGTAATAGAAAAGACCTACTCCTTGCTCAGAGAACTGGACTCAACACACCCTATTCACCGCACAAGAATATATCTGACTAGTAATAATCTTAAAGCCTATGTATTGATATCTCACTGTTAGTGTGTCAAGTGCGTGTAAAGCGGCATAAACACAGCAGTGAAAAGCAGCTAAACCCCATTATAAAAATAAATTACTTTGAAAAACCCATGAAACAAAGACAGTGAAAGAGAGCGAAATTCTTACATAATGCGTTCAGGGGCTGTGATGCAACCTGGATTGACCATATCTAGACTCACAGATGGATGACACATAAGGGTGGACACTCTTGGGGCTGAGAGGTTTGGTGAGGTTGGGTGAGCAAACGCAGACCCTTTAAAGTAATACTGCATGGTACCCATCGCATGGGTCCCAAATCTCCAGGTTTAAGGGCATCTTCCTACATCGAAAACATGCATGAGAAAACAAAACGATGGTACACCATGTGATGGGGAAAGGTTTCTAAAACGCACCTCATTTCTCTTCTCCTTGTGCCCGGGTTCGCCATTCCAGCCGCTTTACTAACAATCTCCCTACTTGGAGCATCAGCACCTTTAACCTCCTGTTCCGTACAGGTTGCAATTTGTCCTGAGGATGAACGGGTAGACGGGGAACCAGTGAGAGACTAGATCTTGGTGTTGGGACAGGCACAGGTCACTCTATTTTCCCATCAGGAAGAAGAATTAACCACAGGCTCATCCTCCCCCCCGGAACCAGAACAGGGCCTGAAGCCATCCTGCGCTTTTGCGGCCAGCTCCCAAAAAAGCGAGTTGTAAAATGGAGCTTCAGGGCACTGCAATTCACAAACCTGCAGAGTTATAAATGATAACTCTCGTCCACAAATATATTGAGGGAAGGCAAAGAAGAGGATTTGAAATCAAGGCAGAATTGCAGGAAACAGATTTCAGGAGGTAGATTCGAATCGCCTTTAAAGCACATGAAAAGCGGCAAAACGTTGACAATGATGCCCTTGGCCAAAAAGGGCGTATGCGTTTTTTCCTGAATATATTCAGGAAAAAACGCATACGCCCTTTTTGGCCAACCAAGCAACCTGGAAAGGCAAATCAGCGCTACAAAGAAGACTCGCTACCCATCGGTCAAAAGGGCCATGCTGAAAAAAGTCTCAAAACCAGAAATGCAGGACAGGCCATGGAGAAATGGGAGCCTTGCTACACTGATGGGCGGGATGTAAATTGCCAACAGCCACTCTGGAGAAGTGTACGGTGTGTCCTGAAACATCTAAAAAACACAGCTTAGAGAGCATAGGGCACTTCCACTCATGGGGGTATAAATTGGGAAAATGAAAAATCAGCAAGACACAAGCACCCCAAAGTTTAGGGCTGCTCTGTTGACAAGGACCTCCACTTCATTCCACCTTCAATATCCCAGGAAAGAGAAAAATGGATAAAGAAGTTGTGGTCCTTATGTACAATGGAATATCACTCAGCCATGAAATCAATGTCATAAGGCTAGTAGCAGCATGATGAGTGGATTTAGGTACGACGATTCTAAGTGAAATAAGTCACACAGAAAAGGACACTTCTCATAAGGTATCACTTATAGAGGGAATGTTAAAAGCGTTACACTTGAACTGAATTACAAAACAGAACAGAGTCACACATGCAGAAAACACACTATGGCTGCTTAACGGGAAAGGTGAGGTGGGGTGATACATAAAACAAGGGTTTCAAATTAGCTCAGATACCGTTCCATAAACCCAATATGTAATAGACAAGACCTACTCCTTGCTCAGAGAACTGGACTCAACACACCCTATTCACCGCACAAGAATATATCTGACTAGTAATAATCTTAAAGCCTATGTATTGATATCTCACTGTTAGTGTGTCAAGTGGGTGTAAAGCGGCATAAACACAGCAGTGAAAAGCAGCTAAACCCCATTATAAAAATAAATTACTTTGAAAAACCCATGAAACAAAGACAGTGAAAGAGAGCGAAATTCTTACACAATGCGTTCAGGGGCTGTGATGCAACCTGGATTGACCATATCTAGACCCACAGCTGGATGAGACATAAGGGTGGACACTCTTGGGGCTGAGAGGTTTGGTGAGGTTGGGTGAGCAAACGCAGACCCTTTAAAGTAATACTGCGTGTTACCCATCGCATGGGTCGCAAATCTCCAGGTTCAAGGGCATCTTCCTACATCGAAAACATGCATGAGAAAACAAAAAGATGGTACACCATGTGATGGGGAAAGGTTTCTAAAACGCACCTCATTTCTCTTCTCCTTGTGCCCGGGTTCGCCATTCCAGCCGCTTTACTAATAATCTCCCTAATTGGAGCATCAGCACCTTTAACCTCCTGTTCCGTACAGGTTGCAATTTGTCCTGAGGATGAACGGGTAGACCGGGAACCAGTGAGAGACTAGCTCTTGGTGTTGGGACAGGCACAGGTCACTCTATTTTCCCATCAGGAAGAAGAATTAACCACAGGCTCATCCTCCCCCCCGGAACCAGAACAGGGCCTGAAGCCATCCTGCGCTTTTGCGGCCAGCTCCCAAAAAAGCGAGTTGTAAAATGGAGCTTCAGGGCACTGCAATTCACAAACCTGCAGAGTTATAAATGATAACTCTCGTCCACAAATATATTGAGGGAAGGCAAAGAAGAGGATTTGAAATCAAGGCAGAATTGCAGGAAACAGATTTCAGGAGGTAGATTCGAATCGCCTTTAAAGCACATGAAAAGCGGCAAAACGATGACAATGATGCCCTTGGCCAAAAAGGGCGTATGCGTTTTTTCCTGAATATATTCAGGAAAAAACGCATACGCCCTTTTTGGCCAACCAAGCAACCTGGAAAGGCAAATCAGCGCTACAAAGAAGACTCGCTACCCATCGGTCAAAAGGGCCGTGCTGAAAAAAGTCTCAAAACCAGAAATGCAGGACAGGCCATGGAGAAATGGGAGCCTTGCTACACTGATGGGCGGGATGTAAATTGCCAACAGCCACTCTGGAGAAGTGTACGGTGTGTCCTGAAACATCTAAAAAACACAGCTTAGAGAGCATAGGGCACTTCCACTCATGGGGGTATAAATTGGGAAAATGAAAAATCAGCAAGACACAAGCACCCCAAAGTTTAGGGCTGCTCTGTTGACAAGGACCTCCACTTCATTCCACCTTCAATATCCCAGGAAAGAGAAAAATGGATAAAGAAGTTGTGGTCCTTATGTACAATGGAATATCACTCAGCCATGAAATCAATGTCATAAGGCTAGTAGCAGCATGATGAGTGGATTTAGGTACGACGATTCTAAGTGAAATAAGTCACACAGAAAAGGACACTTCTCATAAGGTATCACTTATAGAGGGAATGTCAAAACCGTTACACTTGAACTGAATTACAAAACAGAACAGAGTCACACATGCAGAAAACACACTATGGCTGCTTAACGGGAAAGGTGAGGTGGGGTGATACATAAAACAAGGGTTTCAAATTAGCTCAGATACCGTTCCATAAACCCAATATGTAATAGACAAGACCTACTCCTTGCTCAGAGAATTGGACTCAACACGCCCTATTCACCGCACAAGAATATATCTGACTAGTAATAATCTTAAAACCTATGTATTGATATCTCTCTGTTAGTGTGTCAAGTGGGTGTAAAGCGGCATAAACACAGCAGTGAAAAGCAGCTAAACCCCATTATAAAAATAAATTACTTTGAAAAACCCATGAAACAAAGACAGTGAAAGAGAGCGAAATTCTTACACAATGCGTTCAGGGGCTGTGATGCAACCTGGATTGACCATATCTAGACCCACAGCTGGATGAGACATAAGGGTGGACACTCTTGGGGCTGAGAGTTTTGGTGAGGTTGGGTGAGCAAACGCAGACCCTTTAAAGTAATACAGCGTGGTACCCATCGCATGGGTCCCAAATCTCCAGGTTCAAGGGCATCTTCCTACATCGAAAACATGCATGAGAAAACAAAATGATGGTACACCATGTGATGGGGAAAGGTTTCTAAAACGCACCTCATTTCTCTTCTCCTTGTGCCCGGGTTCGCCATTCCAGCCGCTTTACTAACAATCTCCCTACTTGGAGCATCAGCACCTTTAACCTCCTGTTCCGTACAGGTTGCAATTTGTCCTGAGGATGAACGGGTAGACCGGGAACCAGTGAGAGACTAGCTCTTGGTGTTGGGACAGGCACAGGTCACTCTATTTTCCCATCAGGAAGAAGAATTAACCACAGGCTCATCATCCCCCCTGGAACCAGAACAGGGCCTGAAGCCATCCTGCGCTTTTGCGGCCAGCTCCCAAAAAAGCTAGTTGTAAAATGGAGCTTCAGGGCACTGCAATTCACAAACCTGCAGAGTTCTAAATGATAACTCTCGTCCACAAATATATTGAGGGAAGGCAAAGAAGAGGATTTGAAATCAAGGCAGAATTGCAGGAAACAGATTTCAGGAGGTAGATTCGAATCGCCTTTAAAGCACATGAAAAGCGGCAAAACGTTGACAATGATGCCCTTGGCCAAAAAGGGCGTATGCGTTTTTTCCTGAATATATTCAGGAAAAAACGCATACGCCCTTTTTGGCCAACCAAGCAACCTGGAAAGGCAAATCAGCGCTACAAAGAAGACTCGCTACCCATCGGTCAAAAGGGCCGTGCTGAAAAAAGTCTCAAAACCAGAAATGCAGGACAGGCCATGGAGAAATGGGAGCCTTGCTACACTGATGGGCGGGATGTAAATTGCCAACAGCCACTCTGGAGAAGTGTACGGTGTGTCCTGAAACATCTAAAAAACACAGCTTAGAGAGCATAGGGCACTTCCACTCATGGGGGTATAAATTGGGAAAATGAAAAATCAGCAAGACACAAGCACCCCAAAGTTTAGGGCTGCTCTGTTGACAAGGACCTCCACTTCATTCCACCTTCAATATCCCAGGAAAGAGAAAAATGGATAAAGAAGTTGTGGTCCTTATGTACAATGGAATATCACTCAGCCATGAAATCAATGTCATAAGGCTAGTAGCAGCATGATGAGTGGATTTAGGTACGACGATTCTAAGTGAAATAAGTCACACAGAAAAGGACACTTCTCATAAGGTATCACTTATAGAGGGAATGTCAAAACCGTTACACTTGAACTGAATTACAAAACAGAACAGAGTCACACATGCAGAAAACACACTATGGCTGCTTAACGGGAAAGGTGAGGTGGGGTGATACATAAAACAAGGGTTTCAAATTAGCTCAGATACCGTTCCATAAACCCAATATGTAATAGACAAGACCTACTCCTTGCTCAGAGAACTGGACTCAACACGCCCTATTCACCGCACAAGAATATATCTGACTAGTAATAATCTTAAAACCTATGTATTGATATCTCTCTGTTAGTGTGTCAAGTGGGTGTAAAGTGGCATAAACACAGCAGTGAAAAGCAGCTAAACCCCATTATAAAAATAAATTACTTTTACAAACCCATGAAACAAAGACAGTGAAAGAGAGCGAAATTCTTACACAATGCGTTCAGGGGCTGTGATGCAACCTGGATTGACCATATCTAGACCCACAGCTGGATGAGACATAAGGGTGGACACTCTTGGGGCTGAGAGGTTTGGTGAGGTTGGGTGAGCAAACGCAGACCCTTTAAAGTAATACTGCGTGTTACCCATCGCATGGGTCGCAAATCTCCAGGTTCAAGGGCATCTTCCTACATCGAAAACATGCATGAGAAAACAAGAAGATGGTACACCATGTGATGGGGAAAGGTTTCTAAAACGCACCTCATTTCTCTTCTCCTTGTGCCCGGGTTCGCCATTCCAGCCGCTTTACTAATAATCTCCCTACTTGGAGCATCAGCACCTTTAACCTCCTGTTCCGTACAGGTTGCAATTTATCCTGAGGATGAACGGGTAGACGGAGAACCAGTGAGAGACTAGCTCTTGGTGTTGGGACAGGCACAGGTCACTCTATTTTCCCATCAGGAAGAAGAATTAACCACAGGCTCATCATCCCCCCTGGAAACAGAACAGGGCCTGAAGCCATCCTGCGCTTTTGCGGCCAGCTCCCAAAAAAGCGAGTTGTAAAATGGAGCTTCAGGGCACTGCAATTCACAAACCTGCAGAGTTATAAATGATAACTCTCGTCCACAAATATATTGAGGGAAGGCAAAGAAGAGGATTTGAAATCAAGGCAGAATTGCAGGAAACAGATTTCAGGAGGTAGATTCGAATCGCCTTTAAAGCACATGAAAAGCGGCAAAACGTTGACAATGATGCCCTTGGCCAAAAAGGGCGTATGCGTTTTTTCCTGAATATATTCAGGAAAAAACGCATACGCCCTTTTTGGCCAACCAAGCAACCTGGAAAGGCAAATCAGCGCTACAAAGAAGACTCGCTACCCATCGGTCAAAAGGGCCGTGCTGAAAAAAGTCTCAAAACCAGAAATGCAGGACAGGCCATGGAGAAATGGGAGCCTTGCTACACTGATGGGCAGGATGTAAATTGCCAACAGCCACTCTGGAGAAGTGTACGGTGTGTCCTGAAACATCTAAAAAACACAGCTTAGAGAGCATAGGGCACTTCCACTCATGGGGGTATAAATTGGGAAAATGAAAAATCAGCAAGACACAAGCACCCCAAAGTTTAGGGCTGCTCTGTTGACAAGGACCTCCACTTCATTCCACCTTCAATATCCCAGGAAAGAGAAAAATGGATAAAGCAGTTGTGGTCCTTATGTACAATGGAATATCACTCAGCCATGAAATCAATGTCATAAGGCTAGTAGCAGCATGATGAGTGGATTTAGGTACGACGATTCTAAGTGAAATAAGTCACACAGAAAAGGACACTTCTCATAAGGTATCACTTATAGAGGGAATGTCAAAACATTTACACTTGAACTGAATTACAAAACAGAACAGAGTCACACATGCAGAAAACACACTATGGCTGCTTAACGGGAAAGGTGAGGTGGGGTGATACATAAAACAAGGGTTTCAAATTAGCTCAGATACCGTTCCATAAACCCAATATGTAATAGACAAGACCTACTCCTTGCTCAGAGAACTGGACTCAACACGCCCTATTCACCGCACAAGAATATATCTGACTAGTAATAATCTTAAAACCTATGTATTGATATCTCTCTGTTAGTGTGTCAAGTGGGTGTAAAGCGGCATAAACACAGCAGTGAAAAGCAGCTAAACCCCATTATAAAAATAAATTACTTTTACAAACCCATGAAACAAAGACAGTGAAAGAGAGCGAAATTCTTACACAATAGGTTAAGGGGCTGTGATGCAACCTGGATTGACCATATCTAGACCCACAGCTGGATGAGACATAAGGGTGGACACTCTTGGGGCTGAGAGGTTTGGTGAGGTTGGGTGAGCAAACGCAGACCCTTTAAAGTAATACTGCGTGTTACCCATCGCATGGGTCGCAAATCTCCAGGTTCAAGGGCATCTTCCTACATCGAAAACATGCATGAGAAAACAAAAAGATGGTACACCATGTGATGGGGAAAGGTTTCTAAAACGCACCTCATTTCTCTTCTCCTTGTGCCCGGGTTCGCCATTCCAGCCGCTTTACTAATAATCTCCCTACTTGGAGCATCAGCACCTTTAACCTCCTGTTCCGTACAGGTTGCAATTTATCCTGAGGATGAACGGGTAGACGGAGAACCAGTGAGAGACTAGCTCTTGGTGTTGGGACAGGCACAGGTCACTCTATTTTCCCATCAGGAAGAAGAATTAACCACAGGCTCATCATCCCCCCTGGAAACAGAACAGGGCCTGAAGCCATCCTGCGCTTTTGCGGCCAGCTCCCAAAAAAGCGAGTTGTAAAATGGAGCTTCAGGGCACTGCAATTCACAAACCTGCAGAGTTATAAATGATAACTCTCGTCCACAAATATATTGAGGGAAGGCAAAGAAGAGGATTTGAAATCAAGGCAGAATTGCAGGAAACAGATTTCAGGAGGTAGATTCGAATCGCCTTTAAAGCACATGAAAAGCGGCAAAACGTTGACAATGATGCCCTTGGCCAAAAAGGGCGTATGCGTTTTTTCCTGAATATATTCAGGAAAAAACGCATACGCCCTTTTTGGCCAACCAAGCAACCTGGAAAGGCAAATCAGGGCTATAAAGAAGACTCGCTACCCATCGGTCAAAAGGGCCGTGCTGAAAAAAGTCTCAAAACCAGAAATGCAGGACAGGCCATGGAGAAATGGGAGCCTTGCTACACTGATGGGCGGGATGTAAATTGCCAACAGCCACTCTGGAGAAGTGTACGGTGTGTCCTGAAACATCTAAAAAACACAGCTTAGAGAGCATAGGGCACTTCCACTCATGGGGGTATAAATTGGGAAAATGAAAAATCAGCAAGACACAAGCACCCCAAAGTTTAGGGCTGCTCTGTTGACAAGGACCTCCACTTCATTCCACCTTCAATATCCTAGGAAAGAGAAAAATGGATAAAGCAGTTGTGGTCCTTATGTACAATGGAATATCACTCAGCCATGAAATCAATGTCATAAGGCTAGTAGCAGCATGATGAGTGGATTTAGGTACGACGATTCTAAGTGAAATAAGTCACACAGAAAAGGACACTTCTCATAAGGTATCACTTATAGAGGGAATGTCAAAACCGTTACACTTGAACTGAATTACAAAACAGAACAGAGTCACACATGCAGAAAACACACTATGGCTGCTTAACGGGAAAGGTGAGGTGGGGTGATACATAAAACAAGGGTTTCAAATTAGCTCAGATACCGTTCCATAAACCCAATATGTAATAGACAAGACCTACTCCTTGCTCAGAGAACTGGACTCAACACGCCCTATTCACCGCACAAGAATATATCTGACTAGTAATAATCTTAAAACCTATGTATTGATATCTCTCTGTTAGTGTGTCAAGTGGGTGTAAAGCGGCATAAACACAGCAGTGAAAAGCAGCTAAACCCCATTATAAAAATAAATTACTTTTACAAACCCATGAAACAAAGACAGTGAAAGAGAGAGAAATTCTTACACAATGCGTTCAGGGGCTGTGATGCAACCTGGATTGACCATATCTAGACCCACAGCTGGATGAGACATAAGGGTGGACACTCTTGCGGCTGAGAGTTTTGGTGAGGTTGGGTGAGCAAACGCAGACCCTTTAAAGTAATACTGCGTGGTACCCATCGCATGGGTCCCAAATCTCCAGGTTCAAGGGCATCTTCCTACATCGAAAACATGCATGAGAAAACAAAAAGATGGTACACCATGTGATGGGGAAAGGTTTCTAAAACGCACCTCATTTCTCTTCTCCTTGTGCCCGGGTTCGCCATTCCAGCCGCTTTACTAACAATCTCCCTACTTGGAGCATCAGCACCTTTAACCTCCTGTTCCGTACAGGTTGCAATTTGTCCTGAGGATGAACGGGTAGACCGGGAACCAGTGAGAGACTAGCTCTTGGTGTTGGGACAGGCACAGGTCACTCTATTTTCCCATCAGGAAGAAGAATTAACCACAGGCTCATCATCCCCCCTGGAAACAGAACAGGGCCTGAAGCCATCCTGCGCTTTTGCGGCCAGCTCCCAAAAAAGCGAGTTGTAAAATGGAGCTTCAGGGCACTGCAATTCACAAACCTGCAGAGTTATAAATGATAACTCTCGTCCACAAATATATTGAGGGAAGGCAAAGAAGAGGATTTGAAATCAAGGCAGAATTGCAGGAAACAGATTTCAGGAGGTAGATTCGAATCGCCTTTAAAGCACATGAAAAGCGGCAAAACGTTGACAATGATGCCCTTGGCCAAAAAGGGCGTATGCGTTTTTTCCTGAATATATTCAGGAAAAAACGCATACGCCCTTTTTGGCCAACCAAGCAACCTGGAAAGGCAAATCAGCGCTACAAAGAAGACTCGCTACCCATCGGTCAAAAGGGCCATGCTGAAAAAAGTCTCAAAACCAGAAATGCAGGACAGGCCATGGAGAAATGGGAGCCTTGCTACACTGATGGGCGGGATGTAAATTGCCAACAGCCACTCTGGAGAAGTGTACGGTGTGTCCTGAAACATCTAAAAAACACAGCTTAGAGAGCATAGGGCACTTCCACTCATGGGGGTATAAATTGGGAAAATGAAAAATCAGCAAGACACAAGCACCCCAAAGTTTAGGGCTGCTCTGTTGACAAGGACCTCCACTTCATTCCACCTTCAATATCCCAGGAAAGAGAAAAATGGATAAAGAAGTTGTGGTCCTTATGTACAATGGAATATCACTCAGCCATGAAATCAATGTCATAATGCTAGTAGCAGCATGATGAGTGGATTTAGGTACGACGATTCTAAGTGAAATAAGTCACACAGAAAAGGACACTTCTCATAAGGTATCACTTATAGAGGGAATGTAAAAAGCGTTACACTTGAACTGAATTACAAAACAGAACAGAGTCACACATGCAGAAAACACACTATGGCTGCTTAACGGGAAAGGTGAGGTGGGGTGATACATAAAACAAGGGTTTCAAATTAGCTCAGATACCGTTCCATAAACCCAATATGTAATAGACAAGACCTACACCTTGCTAAGAGAACTGGACTCAACACACCCTATTCACCGCACAAGAATATATCTGACTAGTAATAATCTTAAAGCCTATGTATTGATATCTCACTGTTAGTGTGTCAAGTGGGTGTAAAGCGGCATAAACACAGCAGTGAAAAGCAGCTAAACCCCATTATAAAAATAAATTACTTTGAAAATCCCATAAAACAAAGACAGTGAAAGAGAGAGAAATTCTTACACAATGCGTTCAGGGGCTGTGATGCAACCTGGATTGACCATATCTAGACCCACAGCTGGATGAGACATAAGGGTGGACACTCTTGGGGCTGAGAGATTTGGTGAGGTTGGGTGAGCAAACGCAGACCCTTTAAAGTAATACTGCGTGATACCCATCGCATGTGTCCCAAATCTCCAGGTTCAAGGGCATCTTCCTACATCTAAAACATGCATGAGAAAACAAAAAGATGGTACACCATGTGATGGGGAAAGGTTTCTAAAACGCACCTCATTTCTCTTCTCCTTGTGCCCGGGTTCGCCATTCCAGCCACTTTACTAACAATCTCCCTACTTGGAGCATCAGCACCTTTAACCTCCTGTTCCGTACAGGTTGCAATTTGTCCTGAGGATAAACGGGTAGACCGGGAACCAGTGAGAGACTAGCTCTTGGTGTTGGGACAGGCACAGGTCACTCTATTTTCCCATCAGGAAGAAGAATTAACCACAGGCTCATCCTCCCCCCCGGAACCAGAACAGGGCCTGAAGCCATCCTGCGCTTTTGCGGCCAGCTCCCAAAAAAGCGAGTTGTAAAATGGAGCTTCAGGGCACTGCAATTCACAAACCTGCAGAGTTATAAATGATAACTCTCGTCCACAAATATATTGAGGGAAGGCAAAGAAGAGGATTTGAAATCAAGGCAGAATTGCAGGAAACAGATTTCAGGAGGTAGATTCGAATCGCCTTTAAAGCACATGAAAAGCGGCAAAACGTTGACAATGATGCCCTTGGCCAAAAAGGGCGTATGCGTTTTTTCCTGAATATATTCAGGAAAAAACGCATACGCCCTTTTTGGCCAACCAAGCAACCTGGAAAGGCAAATCAGCGCTACAAAGAAGACTCGCTACCCATCGGTCAAAAGGGCCGTGCTGAAAAAAGTCTCAAAACCAGAAATGCAGGACAGGCCATGGAGAAATGGGAGCCTTGCTACACTGATGGGCGGGATGTAAATTGCCAACAGCCACTCTGGAGAAGTGTACGGTGTGTCCTGAAACATCTAAAAAACACAGCTTAGAGAGCATAGGGCACTTCCACTCATGGGGGTATAAATTGGGAAAATGAAAAATCAGCAAGACACAAGCACCCCAAAGTTTAGGGCTGCTCTGTTGACAAGGACCTCCACTTCATTCCACCTTCAATATCCCAGGAAAGAGAAAAATGGATAAAGAAGTTGTGGTCCTTATGTACAATGGAATATCACTCAGCCATGAAATCAATGTCATAAGGCTAGTAGCAGCATGATGAGTGGATTTAGGTACGATGATTCTAAGTGAAATAAGTCACACAGAAAAGGACACTTCTCATAAGGTATCACTTATAGAGGGAATGTCAAAACCGTTACACTTGAACTGAATTACAAAACAGAACAGAGTCACACATGCAGAAAACACACTATGGCTGCTTAACGGGAAAGGTGAGGTGGGGTGATACATAAAACAAGGGTTTCAAATTAGCTCAGATACCGTTCCATAAACCCAATATGTAATAGACAAGACCTACTCCTTGCTCAGAGAACTGGACTCAACACGCCCTATTCACCGCACAAGAATATATCTGACTAGTAATAATCTTAAAACCTATGTATTGATATCTCTCTGTTAGTGTGTCAAGTGGGTGTAAAGCGGCATAAACACAGCAGTGAAAAGCAGCTAAACCCCATTATAAAAATAAATTACTTTTACAAACCCATGAAACAAAGACAGTGAAAGAGAGCGAAATTCTTACACAATGCGTTCAGGGGCTGTGATGCAACCTGGATTGACCATATCTAGACCCACAGCTGGATGAGACATAAGGGTGGACACTCTTGGGGCTGAGAGGTTTGGTGAGGTTGGGTGAGCAAACGCAGACCCTTTAAAGTAATACTGCGTGTTACCCATCGCATGGGTCGCAAATCTCCAGGTTCAAGGGCATCTTCCTACATCGAAAACATGCATGAGAAAACAAAAAGATGGTACACCATGTGATGGGGAAAGGTTTCTAAAACGCACCTCATTTCTCTTCTCCTTGTGCCCGGGTTCGCCATTCCAGCCGCTTTACTAATAATCTCCCTACTTGGAGCATCAGCACCTTTAACCTCCTGTTCCGTACAGGTTGCAATTTATCCTGAGGATGAACGGGTAGACGGAGAACCAGTGAGAGACTAGCTCTTGGTGTTGGGACAGGCACAGGTCACTCTATTTTCCCATCAGGAAGAAGAATTAACCACAGGCTCATCATCCCCCCTGGAAACAGAACAGGGCCTGAAGCCATCCTGCGCTTTTGCGGCCAGCTCCCAAAAAAGCGAGTTGTAAAATGGAGCTTCAGGGCACTGCAATTCACAAACCTGCAGAGTTATAAATGATAACTCTCGTCCACAAATATATTGAGGGAAGGCAAAGAAGAGGATTTGAAATCAAGGCAGAATTGCAGGAAACAGATTTCAGGAGGTAGATTCGAATCGCCTTTAAAGCACATGAAAAGCGGCAAAACGTTGACAATGATGCCCTTGGCCAAAAAGGGCGTATGCGTTTTTTCCTGAATATATTCAGGAAAAAACGCATACGCCCTTTTTGGCCAACCAAGCAACCTGGAAAGGCAAATCAGCGCTACAAAGAAGACTCGCTACCCATCGGTCAAAAGGGCCGTGCTGAAAAAAGTCTCAAAACCAGAAATGCAGGACAGGCCATGGAGAAATGGGAGCCTTGCTACACTGATGGGCAGGATGTAAATTGCCAACAGCCACTCTGGAGAAGTGTACGGTGTGTCCTGAAACATCTAAAAAACACAGCTTAGAGAGCATAGGGCACTTCCACTCATGGGGGTATAAATTGGGAAAATGAAAAATCAGCAAGACACAAGCACCCCAAAGTTTAGGGCTGCTCTGTTGACAAGGACCTCCACTTCATTCCACCTTCAATATCCCAGGAAAGAGAAAAATGGATAAAGCAGTTGTGGTCCTTATGTACAATGGAATATCACTCAGCCATGAAATCAATGTCATAAGGCTAGTAGCAGCATGATGAGTGGATTTAGGTACGACGATTCTAAGTGAAATAAGTCACACAGAAAAGGACACTTCTCATAAGGTATCACTTATAGAGGGAATGTCAAAACCGTTACACTTGAACTGAATTACAAAACAGAACAGAGTCACACATGCAGAAAACACACTATGGCTGCTTAACGGGAAAGGTGAGGTGGGGTGATACATAAAACAAGGGTTTCAAATTAGCTCAGATACCGTTCCATAAACCCAATATGTAATAGACAAGACCTACTCCTTGCTCAGAGAACTGGACTCAACACGCCCTATTCACCGCACAAGAATATATCTGACTAGTAATAATCTTAAAACCTATGTATTGATATCTCTCTGTTAGTGTGTCAAGTGGGTGTAAAGCGGCATAAACACAGCAGTGAAAAGCAGCTAAACCCCATTATAAAAATAAATTACTTTTACAAACCCATGAAACAAAGACAGTGAAAGAGAGCGAAATTCTTACACAATAGGTTAAGGGGCTGTGATGCAACCTGGATTGACCATATCTAGACCCACAGCTGGATGAGACATAAGGGTGGACACTCTTGGGGCTGAGAGGTTTGGTGAGGTTGGGTGAGCAAACGCAGACCCTTTAAAGTAATACTGCGTGTTACCCATCGCATGGGTCGCAAATCTCCAGGTTCAAGGGCATCTTCCTACATCGAAAACATGCATGAGAAAACAAAAAGATGGTACACCATGTGATGGGGAAAGGTTTCTAAAACGCACCTCATTTCTCTTCTCCTTGTGCCCGGGTTCGCCATTCCAGCCGCTTTACTAATAATCTCCCTACTTGGAGCATCAGCACCTTTAACCTCCTGTTCCGTACAGGTTGCAATTTATCCTGAGGATGAACGGGTAGACGGAGAACCAGTGAGAGACTAGCTCTTGGTGTTGGGACAGGCACAGGTCACTCTATTTTCCCATCAGGAAGAAGAATTAACCACAGGCTCATCATCCCCCCTGGAAACAGAACAGGGCCTGAAGCCATCCTGCGCTTTTGCGGCCAGCTCCCAAAAAAGCGAGTTGTAAAATGGAGCTTCAGGGCACTGCAATTCACAAACCTGCAGAGTTATAAATGATAACTCTCGTCCACAAATATATTGAGGGAAGGCAAAGAAGAGGATTTGAAATCAAGGCAGAATTGCAGGAAACAGATTTCAGGAGGTAGATTCGAATCGCCTTTAAAGCACATGAAAAGCGGCAAAACGTTGACAATGATGCCCTTGGCCAAAAAGGGCGTATGCGTTTTTTCCTGAATATATTCAGGAAAAAACGCATACGCCCTTTTTGGCCAACCAAGCAACCTGGAAAGGCAAATCAGGGCTATAAAGAAGACTCGCTACCCATCGGTCAAAAGGGCCGTGCTGAAAAAAGTCTCAAAACCAGAAATGCAGGACAGGCCATGGAGAAATGGGAGCCTTGCTACACTGATGGGCGGGATGTAAATTGCCAACAGCCACTCTGGAGAAGTGTACGGTGTGTCCTGAAACATCTAAAAAACACAGCTTAGAGAGCATAGGGCACTTCCACTCATGGGGGTATAAATTGGGAAAATGAAAAATCAGCAAGACACAAGCACCCCAAAGTTTAGGGCTGCTCTGTTGACAAGGACCTCCACTTCATTCCACCTTCAATATCCTAGGAAAGAGAAAAATGGATAAAGCAGTTGTGGTCCTTATGTACAATGGAATATCACTCAGCCATGAAATCAATGTCATAAGGCTAGTAGCAGCATGATGAGTGGATTTAGGTACGACGATTCTAAGTGAAATAAGTCACACAGAAAAGGACACTTCTCATAAGGTATCACTTATAGAGGGAATGTCAAAACCGTTACACTTGAACTGAATTACAAAACAGAACAGAGTCACACATGCAGAAAACACACTATGGCTGCTTAACGGGAAAGGTGAGGTGGGGTGATACATAAAACAAGGGTTTCAAATTAGCTCAGATACCGTTCCATAAACCCAATATGTAATAGACAAGACCTACTCCTTGCTCAGAGAACTGGACTCAACACGCCCTATTCACCGCACAAGAATATATCTGACTAGTAATAATCTTAAAACCTATGTATTGATATCTCTCTGTTAGTGTGTCAAGTGGGTGTAAAGCGGCATAAACACAGCAGTGAAAAGCAGCTAAACCCCATTATAAAAATAAATTACTTTTACAAACCCATGAAACAAAGACAGTGAAAGAGAGAGAAATTCTTACACAATGCGTTCAGGGGCTGTGATGCAACCTGGATTGACCATATCTAGACCCACAGCTGGATGAGACATAAGGGTGGACACTCTTGCGGCTGAGAGTTTTGGTGAGGTTGGGTGAGCAAACGCAGACCCTTTAAAGTAATACTGCGTGGTACCCATCGCATGGGTCCCAAATCTCCAGGTTCAAGGGCATCTTCCTACATCGAAAACATGCATGAGAAAACAAAAAGATGGTACACCATGTGATGGGGAAAGGTTTCTAAAACGCACCTCATTTCTCTTCTCCTTGTGCCCGGGTTCGCCATTCCAGCCGCTTTACTAACAATCTCCCTACTTGGAGCATCAGCACCTTTAACCTCCTGTTCCGTACAGGTTGCAATTTGTCCTGAGGATGAACGGGTAGACGGAGAACCAGTGAGAGACTAGCACTTGGTGTTGGGACAGGCACAGGTCACTCTATTTTCCCATCAGGAAGAAGAATTAACCACAGGCTCATCATCCCCCCTGGAACCAGAACAGGGCCTGAAGCCATCCTGCGCTTTTGCGGCCAGCTCCCAAAAAAGCGAGTTGTAAAATGGAGCTTCAGGGCACTGCAATTCACAAACCTGCAGAGTTATAAATGATAACTCTCGTCCACAAATATATTGAGGGAAGGCAAAGAAGAGGATTTGAAATCAAGGCAGAATTGCAGGAAACAGATTTCAGGAGGTAGATTCGAATCGCCTTTAAAGCACATGAAAAGCGGCAAAACGTTGACAATGATGCCCTTGGCCAAAAAGGGCGTATGCGTTTTTTCCTGAATATATTCAGGAAAAAACGCATACGCCCTTTTTGGCCAACCAAGCAACCTGGAAAGGCAAATCAGCGCTACAAAGAAGACTCGCTACCCATCGGTCAAAAGGGCCGTGCTGAAAAAAGTCTCAAAACCAGAAATGCAGGACAGGCCATGGAGAAATGGGAGCCTTGCTACACTGATGGGCAGGATGTAAATTGCCAACAGCCACTCTGGAGAAGTGTACGGTGTGTCCTGAAACATCTAAAAAACACAGCTTAGAGAGCATAGGGCACTTCCACTCATGGGGGTATAAATTGGGAAAATGAAAAATCAGCAAGACACAAGCACCCCAAAGTTTAGGGCTGCTCTGTTGA
Organism: Balaenoptera ricei; assembly: GCF_028023285.1. NCBI lineage: Eukaryota > Metazoa > Chordata > Mammalia > Artiodactyla > Balaenopteridae > Balaenoptera > Balaenoptera ricei. The sequence goes on along the minus strand of NW_026777425.1, from coordinate 530,920 downwards.
CAAGGACCTCCACTTCATTCCACCTTCAATATCCCAGGAAAGAGAAAAATGGATAAAGCAGTTGTGGTCCTTATGTACAATGGAATATCACTCAGCCATGAAATCAATGTCATAAGGCTAGTAGCAGCATGATGAGTGGATTTAGGTACGACGATTCTAAGTGAAATAAGTCACACAGAAAAGGACACTTCTCATAAGGTATCACTTATAGAGGGAATGTCAAAACCGTTACACTTGAACTGAATTACAAAACAGAACAGAGTCACACATGCAGAAAACACACTATGGCTGCTTAACGGGAAAGGTGAGGTGGGGTGATACATAAAACAAGGGTTTCAAATTAGCTCAGATACCGTTCCATAAACCCAATATGTAATAGACAAGACCTACTCCTTGCTCAGAGAACTGGACTCAACACGCCCTATTCACCGCACAAGAATATATCTGACTAGTAATAATCTTAAAACCTATGTATTGATATCTCTCTGTTAGTGTGTCAAGTGGGTGTAAAGCGGCATAAACACAGCAGTGAAAAGCAGCTAAACCCCATTATAAAAATAAATTACTTTTACAAACCCATGAAACAAAGACAGTGAAAGAGAGCGAAATTCTTACACAATAGGTTAAGGGGCTGTGATGCAACCTGGATTGACCATATCTAGACCCACAGCTGGATGAGACATAAGGGTGGACACTCTTGGGGCTGAGAGGTTTGGTGAGGTTGGGTGAGCAAACGCAGACCCTTTAAAGTAATACTGCGTGTTACCCATCGCATGGGTCGCAAATCTCCAGGTTCAAGGGCATCTTCCTACATCGAAAACATGCATGAGAAAACAAAAAGATGGTACACCATGTGATGGGGAAAGGTTTCTAAAACGCACCTCATTTCTCTTCTCCTTGTGCCCGGGTTCGCCATTCCAGCCGCTTTACTAATAATCTCCCTACTTGGAGCATCAGCACCTTTAACCTCCTGTTCCGTACAGGTTGCAATTTATCCTGAGGATGAACGGGTAGACGGAGAACCAGTGAGAGACTAGCTCTTGGTGTTGGGACAGGCACAGGTCACTCTATTTTCCCATCAGGAAGAAGAATTAACCACAGGCTCATCATCCCCCCTGGAAACAGAACAGGGCCTGAAGCCATCCTGCGCTTTTGCGGCCAGCTCCCAAAAAAGCGAGTTGTAAAATGGAGCTTCAGGGCACTGCAATTCACAAACCTGCAGAGTTATAAATGATAACTCTCGTCCACAAATATATTGAGGGAAGGCAAAGAAGAGGATTTGAAATCAAGGCAGAATTGCAGGAAACAGATTTCAGGAGGTAGATTCGAATCGCCTTTAAAGCACATGAAAAGCGGCAAAACGTTGACAATGATGCCCTTGGCCAAAAAGGGCGTATGCGTTTTTTCCTGAATATATTCAGGAAAAAACGCATACGCCCTTTTTGGCCAACCAAGCAACCTGGAAAGGCAAATCAGGGCTATAAAGAAGACTCGCTACCCATCGGTCAAAAGGGCCGTGCTGAAAAAAGTCTCAAAACCAGAAATGCAGGACAGGCCATGGAGAAATGGGAGCCTTGCTACACTGATGGGCGGGATGTAAATTGCCAACAGCCACTCTGGAGAAGTGTACGGTGTGTCCTGAAACATCTAAAAAACACAGCTTAGAGAGCATAGGGCACTTCCACTCATGGGGGTATAAATTGGGAAAATGAAAAATCAGCAAGACACAAGCACCCCAAAGTTTAGGGCTGCTCTGTTGACAAGGACCTCCACTTCATTCCACCTTCAATATCCTAGGAAAGAGAAAAATGGATAAAGCAGTTGTGGTCCTTATGTACAATGGAATATCACTCAGCCATGAAATCAATGTCATAAGGCTAGTAGCAGCATGATGAGTGGATTTAGGTACGACGATTCTAAGTGAAATAAGTCACACAGAAAAGGACACTTCTCATAAGGTATCACTTATAGAGGGAATGTCAAAACCGTTACACTTGAACTGAATTACAAAACAGAACAGAGTCACACATGCAGAAAACACACTATGGCTGCTTAACGGGAAAGGTGAGGTGGGGTGATACATAAAACAAGGGTTTCAAATTAGCTCAGATACCGTTCCATAAACCCAATATGTAATAGACAAGACCTACTCCTTGCTCAGAGAACTGGACTCAACACGCCCTATTCACCGCACAAGAATATATCTGACTAGTAATAATCTTAAAACCTATGTATTGATATCTCTCTGTTAGTGTGTCAAGTGGGTGTAAAGCGGCATAAACACAGCAGTGAAAAGCAGCTAAACCCCATTATAAAAATAAATTACTTTTACAAACCCATGAAACAAAGACAGTGAAAGAGAGAGAAATTCTTACACAATGCGTTCAGGGGCTGTGATGCAACCTGGATTGACCATATCTAGACCCACAGCTGGATGAGACATAAGGGTGGACACTCTTGCGGCTGAGAGTTTTGGTGAGGTTGGGTGAGCAAACGCAGACCCTTTAAAGTAATACTGCGTGGTACCCATCGCATGGGTCCCAAATCTCCAGGTTCAAGGGCATCTTCCTACATCGAAAACATGCATGAGAAAACAAAAAGATGGTACACCATGTGATGGGGAAAGGTTTCTAAAACGCACCTCATTTCTCTTCTCCTTGTGCCCGGGTTCGCCATTCCAGCCGCTTTACTAACAATCTCCCTACTTGGAGCATCAGCACCTTTAACCTCCTGTTCCGTACAGGTTGCAATTTGTCCTGAGGATGAACGGGTAGACGGAGAACCAGTGAGAGACTAGCTCTTGGTGTTGGGACAGGCACAGGTCACTCTATTTTCCCATCAGGAAGAAGAATTAACCACAGGCTCATCATCCCCCCTGGAACCAGAACAGGGCCTGAAGCCATCCTGCGCTTTTGCGGCCAGCTCCCAAAAAAGCGAGTTGTAAAATGGAGCTTCAGGGCACTGCAATTCACAAACCTGCAGAGTTATAAATGATAACTCTCGTCCACAAATATATTGAGGGAAGGCAAAGAAGAGGATTTGAAATCAAGGCAGAATTGCAGGAAACAGATTTCAGGAGGTAGATTCGAATCGCCTTTAAAGCACATGAAAAGCGGCATAACGTTGACAATGATGCCCTTGGCCAAAAAGGGCGTATGCGTTTTTTCCTGAATATATTCAGGAAAAAACGCATACGCCCTTTTTGGCCAACCAAGCAACCTGGAAAGGCAAATCAGCGCTACAAAGAAGACTCGCTACCCATCGGTCAAAAGGGCCGTGCTGAAAAAAGTCTCAAAACCAGAAATGCAGGACAGGCCATGGAGAAATGGGAGCCTTGCTACACTGATGGGCGGGATGTAAATTGCCAACAGCCACTCTGGAGAAGTGTACGGTGTGTCCTGAAACATCTAAAAAACACAGCTTAGAGAGCATAGGGCACTTCCACTCATGGGGGTATAAATTGGGAAAATGAAAAATCAGCAAGACACAAGCACCCCAAAGTTTAGGGCTGCTCTGTTGACAAGGACCTCCACTTCATTCCACCTTCAATATCCCAGGAAAGAGAAAAATGGATAAAGAAGTTGTGGTCCTTATGTACAATGGAATATCACTCAGCCATGAAATCAATGTCATAAGGCTAGTAGCAGCATGATGAGTGGATTTAGGTACGACGATTCTAAGTGAAATAAGTCACACAGAAAAGGACACTTCTCATAAGGTATCACTTATAGAGGGAATGTAAAAAGCGTTACACTTGAACTGAATTACAAAACAGAACAGAGTCACACATGCAGAAATCACACTATGGCTGCTTAACGGGAAAGGTGAGGTGGGGTGATACATAAAACAAGGGTTTCAAATTAGCTCAGATAACGTTCCATAAACCCAATATGTAATAGACAAGACCTACTCCTTGCTCAGAGAACTGGACTCAACACGCCCTATTCACCGCACAAGAATATATCTGACTAGTAATAATCTTAAAACCTATGTATTGATATCTCTCTCTTAGTGTGTCAAGTGGGTGTAAAGCGGCATAAACACAGCAGTGAAAAGCAGCTAAACCCCATTATAAAAATAAATTACTTTGAAAATCCCATAAAACAAAGACAGTGAAAGAGAGAGAAATTCTTACACAATGCGTTCAGGGGCTGTGATGCAACCTGGATTGACCATATCTAGACCCACAGCTGGATGAGACATAAGGGTGGACACTCTTGGGGCTGAGAGGTTTGGTGAGGTTGGGTGAGCAAACGCAGACCCTTTAAAGTAATACTGCGTGATACCCATCGCATGTGTCCCAAATCTCCAGGTTCAAGGGCATCTTCCTACATCGAAAACATGCATGAGAAAACAAAAAGATGGTACACCATGTGATGGGGAAAGGTTTCTAAAACGCACCTCATTTCTCTTCTCCTTGTGCCCGGGTTCGCCATTCCAGCCGCTTTACTAACAATCTCCCTACTTGGAGCATCAGCACCTTTAACCTCCTGTTCCGTACAGGTTGCAATTTGTCCTGAGGATGAACGGGTAGACCGGGAACCAGTGAGAGACTAGCTCTTGGTGTTGGGACAGGCACAGGTCACTCTATTTTCCCATCAGGAAGAAGAATTAACCACAGGCTCATCCTCCCCCCCGGAACCAGAACAGGGCCTGAAGCCATCCTGCGCTTTTGCGGCCAGCTCCCAAAAAAGCGAGTTGTAAAATGGAGCTTCAGGGCACTGCAATTCACAAACCTGCAGAGTTATAAATGATAACTCTCGTCCACAAATATATTGAGGGAAGGCAAAGAAGAGGATTTGAAATCAAGGCAGAATTGCAGGAAACAGATTGCAGGAGGTAGATTCGAATCGCCTTTAAAGCACATGAAAAGCGGCAAAACGTTGACAATGATGCCCTTGGCCAAAAAGGGCATATGCGTTTTTTCCTGAATATATTCAGGAAAAAACGCATACGCCCTTTTTGGCCAACCAAGCAACCTGGAAAGGCAAATCAGGGCTATAAAGAAGACTCGCTACCCATCGGTCAAAAGGGCCGTGCTGAAAAAAGTCTCAAAACCAGAAATGCAGGACAGGCCATGGAGAAATGGGAGCCTTGCTACACTGATGGGCGGGATGTAAATTGCCAACAGCCACTCTGGAGAAGTGTACGGTGTGTCCTGAAACATCTAAAAAACACAGCTTAGAGAGCATAGGGCACTTCCACTCATGGGGGTATAAATTGGGAAAATGAAAAATCAGCAAGACACAAGCACCCCAAAGTTTAGGGCTGCTCTGTTGACAAGGACCTCCACTTCATTCCACCTTCAATATCCCAGGAAAGAGAAAAATGGATAAAGAAGTTGTGGTCCTTATGTACAATGGAATATCACTCAGCCATGAAATCAATGTCATAAGGCTAGTAGCAGCATGATGAGTGGATTTAGGTACGACGATTCTAAGTGAAATAAGTCACACAGAAAAGGACACTTCTCATAAGGTATCACTTATAGAGGGAATGTAAAAAGCGTTACACTTGAACTGAATTACAAAACAGAACAGAGTCACACATGCAGAAAACACACTATGGCTGCTTAACGGGAAAGGTGAGGTGGGGTGATACATAAAACAAGGGTTTCAAATTAGCTCAGATACCGTTCCATAAACCCAATATGTAATAGACAAGACCTACTCCTTGCTCAGAGAACTGGACTCAACACACCCTATTCACCGCACAAGAATATATCTGACTAGTAATAATCTTAAAGCCTATGTATTGATATCTCACTGTTAGTGTGTCAAGTGCGTGTAAAGCGGCATAAACACAGCAGTGAAAAGCAGCTAAACCCCATTATAAAAATAAATTACTTTGAAAAACCCATGAAACAAAGACAGTGAAAGAGAGCGAAATTCTTACATAATGCGTTCAGGGGCTGTGATGCAACCTGGATTGACCATATCTAGACTCACAGATGGATGACACATAAGGGTGGACACTCTTGGGGCTGAGAGGTTTGGTGAGGTTGGGTGAGCAAACGCAGACCCTTTAAAGTAATACTGCATGGTACCCATCGCATGGGTCCCAAATCTCCAGGTTTAAGGGCATCTTCCTACATCGAAAACATGCATGAGAAAACAAAACGATGGTACACCATGTGATGGGGAAAGGTTTCTAAAACGCACCTCATTTCTCTTCTCCTTGTGCCCGGGTTCGCCATTCCAGCCGCTTTACTAACAATCTCCCTACTTGGAGCATCAGAACCTTTAACCTCCTGTTCCGTACAGGTTGCAATTTGTCCTGAGGATGAACGGGTAGACCGGGAACCAGTGAGAGACTAGCTCTTGGTGTTGGGACAGGCACAGGTCACTCTATTTTCCCATCAGGAAGAAGAATTAACCACAGGCTCATCCTCCCCCCCGGAACCAGAACAGGGCCTGAAGCCATCCTGCGCTTTTGCGGCCAGCTCCCAAAAAAGCGAGTTGTAAAATGGAGCTTCAGGGCACTGCAATTCACAAACCTGCAGAGTTATAAATGATAACTCTCGTCCACAAATATATTGAGGGAAGGCAAAGAAGAGGATTTGAAATCAAGGCAGAATTGCAGGAAACAGATTTCAGGAGGTAGATTCGAATCGCCTTTAAAGCACATGAAAAGCGGCAAAACGTTGACAATGATGCCCTTGGCCAAAAAGGGCGTATGCGTTTTTTCCTGAATATATTCAGGAAAAAACGCATACGCCCTTTTTGGCCAACCAAGCAACCTGGAAAGGCAAATCAGCGCTACAAAGAAGACTCGCTACCCATCGGTCAAAAGGGCCATGATGAAAAAAGTCTCAAAACCAGAAATGCAGGACAGGCCATGGAGAAATGGGAGCCTTGCTACACTGATGGGCGGGATGTAAATTGCCAACAGCCACTCTGGAGAAGTGTACGGTGTGTCCTGAAACATCTAAAAAACACAGCTTAGAGAGCATAGGGCACTTCCACTCATGGGGGTATAAATTGGGAAAATGAAAAATCAGCAAGACACAAGCACTCCAAAGTTTAGGGCTGCTCTGTTGACAAGGACCTCCACTTCATTCCACCTTCAATATCCCAGGAAAGAGAAAAATGGATAAAGAAGTTGTGGTCCTTATGTACAATGGAATATCACTCAGCCATGAAATCAATGTCATAAGGCTAGTAGCAGCATGATGAGTGGATTTAGGTACGACGATTCTAAGTGAAATAAGTCACACAGAAAAGGACACTTCTCATAAGGTATCACTTATAGAGGGAATGTAAAAACCGTTACACTTGAACTGAATTACAAAACAGAACAGAGTCACACATGCAGAAAACACACTATGGCTGCTTAACGGGAAAGGTGAGGTGGGGTGATACATAAAACAAGGGTTTCAAATTAGCTCAGATACCGTTCCATAAACCCAATATGTAATAGACAAGACCTACTCCTTGATTAGAGAACTGGACTCAACACGCCCTATTCACCGCACAAGAATATATCTGACTAGTAATAATCTTAAAACCTATGTATTGATATCTCTCTGTTAGTGTGTCAAGTGGGTGTAAAGCGGCATAAACACAGCAGTGAAAAGCAGCTAAACCCCATTATAAAAATAAATTACTTTGAAAAACCCATGAAACAAAGACAGTGAAAGAGAGCGAAATTCTTACACAATGCGTTCAGGGGCTGTGATGCAACCTGGATTGACCATATCTAGACCCACAGCTGGATGAGACATAAGGGTGGACACTCTTGCGGCTGAGAGTTTTGGTGAGGTTGGGTGAGCAAACGCAGACCCTTTAAAGTAATACTGCGTGGTACCCATCGCATGGGTCCCAAATCTCCAGGTTCAAGGGCATCTTCCTACATCGAAAACATGCATGAGAAAACAAAAAGATGGTACACCATGTGATGGGGAAAGGTTTCTAAAACGCACCTCATTTCTCTTCTCCTTGTGCCCGGGTTCGCCATTCCAGCCGCTTTACTAACAATCTCCCTACTTGGAGCATCAGCACCTTTAACCTCCTGTTCCGTACAGGTTGCAATTTGTCCTGAGGATGAACGGGTAGACGGAGAACCAGTGAGAGACTAGCTCTTGGTGTTGGGACAGGCACAGGTCACTCTATTTTCCCATCAGGAAGAAGAATTAACCACAGGCTCATCATCCCCCCTGGAACCAGAACAGGGCCTGAAGCCATCCTGCGCTTTTGCGGCCAGCTCCCAAAAAAGCGAGTTGTAAAATGGAGCTTCAGGGCACTGCAATTCACAAACCTGCAGAGTTATAAATGATAACTCTCGTCCACAAATATATTGAGGGAAGGCAAAGAAGAGGATTTGAAATCAAGGCAGAATTGCAGGAAACAGATTTCAGGAGGTAGATTCGAATCGCCTTTAAAGCACATGAAAAGCGGCATAACGTTGACAATGATGCCCTTGGCCAAAAAGGGCGTATGCGTTTTTTCCTGAATATATTCAGGAAAAAACGCATACGCCCTTTTTGGCCAACCAAGCAACCTGGAAAGGCAAATCAGCGCTACAAAGAAGACTCGCTACCCATCGGTCAAAAGGGCCGTGCTGAAAAAAGTCTCAAAACCAGAAATGCAGGACAGGCCATGGAGAAATGGGAGCCTTGCTACACTGATGGGCGGGATGTAAATTGCCAACAGCCACTCTGGAGAAGTGTACGGTGTGTCCTGAAACATCTAAAAAACACAGCTTAGAGAGCATAGGGCACTTCCACTCATGGGGGTATAAATTGGGAAAATGAAAAATCAGCAAGACACAAGCACCCCAAAGTTTAGGGCTGCTCTGTTGACAAGGACCTCCACTTCATTCCACCTTCAATATCCCAGGAAAGAGAAAAATGGATAAAGAAGTTGTGGTCCTTATGTACAATGGAATATCACTCAGCCATGAAATCAATGTCATAAGGCTAGTAGCAGCATGATGAGTGGATTTAGGTACGACGATTCTAAGTGAAATAAGTCACACAGAAAAGGACACTTCTCATAAGGTATCACTTATAGAGGGAATGTAAAAAGCGTTACACTTGAACTGAATTACAAAACAGAACAGAGTCACACATGCAGAAATCACACTATGGCTGCTTAACGGGAAAGGTGAGGTGGGGTGATACATAAAACAAGGGTTTCAAATTAGCTCAGATAACGTTCCATAAACCCAATATGTAATAGACAAGACCTACTCCTTGCTCAGAGAACTGGACTCAACACGCCCTATTCACCGCACAAGAATATATCTGACTAGTAATAATCTTAAAACCTATGTATTGATATCTCTCTCTTAGTGTGTCAAGTGGGTGTAAAGCGGCATAAACACAGCAGTGAAAAGCAGCTAAACCCCATTATAAAAATAAATTACTTTGAAAATCCCATAAAACAAAGACAGTGAAAGAGAGAGAAATTCTTACACAATGCGTTCAGGGGCTGTGATGCAACCTGGATTGACCATATCTAGACCCACAGCTGGATGAGACATAAGGGTGGACACTCTTGGGGCTGAGAGGTTTGGTGAGGTTGGGTGAGCAAACGCAGACCCTTTAAAGTAATACTGCGTGATACCCATCGCATGTGTCCCAAATCTCCAGGTTCAAGGGCATCTTCCTACATCGAAAACATGCATGAGAAAACAAAAAGATGGTACACCATGTGATGGGGAAAGGTTTCTAAAACGCACCTCATTTCTCTTCTCCTTGTGCCCGGGTTCGCCATTCCAGCCGCTTTACTAACAATCTCCCTACTTGGAGCATCAGCACCTTTAACCTCCTGTTCCGTACAGGTTGCAATTTGTCCTGAGGATGAACGGGTAGACCGGGAACCAGTGAGAGACTAGCTCTTGGTGTTGGGACAGGCACAGGTCACTCTATTTTCCCATCAGGAAGAAGAATTAACCACAGGCTCATCCTCCCCCCCGGAACCAGAACAGGGCCTGAAGCCATCCTGCGCTTTTGCGGCCAGCTCCCAAAAAAGCGAGTTGTAAAATGGAGCTTCAGGGCACTGCAATTCACAAACCTGCAGAGTTATAAATGATAACTCTCGTCCACAAATATATTGAGGGAAGGCAAAGAAGAGGATTTGAAATCAAGGCAGAATTGCAGGAAACAGATTTCAGGAGGTAGATTCGAATCGCCTTTAAAGCACATGAAAAGCGGCAAAACGTTGACAATGATGCCCTTGGCCAAAAAGGGCGTATGCGTTTTTTCCTGAATATATTCAGGAAAAAACGCATACGCCCTTTTTGGCCAACCAAGCAACCTGGAAAGGCAAATCAGCGCTACAAAGAAGACTCGCTACCCATCGGTCAAAAGGGCCATGCTGAAAAAAGTCTCAAAACCAGAAATGCAGGACAGGCCATGGAGAAATGGGAGCCTTGCTACACTGATGGGCGGGATGTAAATTGCCAACAGCCACTCTGGAGAAGTGTACGGTGTGTCCTGAAACATCTAAAAAACACAGCTTAGAGAGCATAGGGCACTTCCACTCATGGGGGTATAAATTGGGAAAATGAAAAATCAGCAAGACACAAGCACCCCAAAGTTTAGGGCTGCTCTGTTGACAAGGACCTCCACTTCATTCCACCTTCAATATCCCAGGAAAGAGAAAAATGGATAAAGAAGTTGTGGTCCTTATGTACAATGGAATATCACTCAGCCATGAAATCAATGTCATAAGGCTAGTAGCAGCATGATGAGTGGATTTAGGTACGACGATTCTAAGTGAAATAAGTCACACAGAAAAGGACACTTCTCATAAGGTATCACTTATAGAGGGAATGTAAAAAGCGTTACACTTGAACTGAATTACAAAACAGAACAGAGTCACACATGCAGAAAACACACTATGGCTGCTTAACGGGAAAGGTGAGGTGGGGTGATACATAAAACAAGGGTTTCAAATTAGCTCAGATACCGTTCCATAAACCCAATATGTAATAGACAAGACCTACTCCTTGCTCAGAGAACTGGACTCAACACACCCTATTCACCGCACAAGAATATATCTGACTAGTAATAATCTTAAAGCCTATGTATTGATATCTCACTGTTAGTGTGTCAAGTGCGTGTAAAGCGGCATAAACACAGCAGTGAAAAGCAGCTAAACCCCATTATAAAAATAAATTACTTTGAAAAACCCATGAAACAAAGACAGTGAAAGAGAGCGAAATTCTTACATAATGCGTTCAGGGGCTGTGATGCAACCTGGATTGACCATATCTAGACTCACAGATGGATGACACATAAGGGTGGACACTCTTGGGGCTGAGAGGTTTGGTGAGGTTGGGTGAGCAAACGCAGACCCTTTAAAGTAATACTGCATGGTACCCATCGCATGGGTCCCAAATCTCCAGGTTTAAGGGCATCTTCCTACATCGAAAACATGCATGAGAAAACAAAACGATGGTACACCATGTGATGGGGAAAGGTTTCTAAAACGCACCTCATTTCTCTTCTCCTTGTGCCCGGGTTCGCCATTCCAGCCGCTTTACTAACAATCTCCCTACTTGGAGCATCAGAACCTTTAACCTCCTGTTCCGTACAGGTTGCAATTTGTCCTGAGGATGAACGGGTAGACCGGGAACCAGTGAGAGACTAGCTCTTGGTGTTGGGACAGGCACAGGTCACTCTATTTTCCCATCAGGAAGAAGAATTAACCACAGGCTCATCCTCCCCCCCGGAACCAGAACAGGGCCTGAAGCCATCCTGCGCTTTTGCGGCCAGCTCCCAAAAAAGCGAGTTGTAAAATGGAGCTTCAGGGCACTGCAATTCACAAACCTGCAGAGTTATAAATGATAACTCTCGTCCACAAATATATTGAGGGAAGGCAAAGAAGAGGATTTGAAATCAAGGCAGAATTGCAGGAAACAGATTTCAGGAGGTAGATTCGAATCGCCTTTAAAGCACATGAAAAGCGGCAAAACGTTGACAATGATGCCCTTGGCCAAAAAGGGCGTATGCGTTTTTTCCTGAATATATTCAGGAAAAAACGCATACGCCCTTTTTGGCCAACCAAGCAACCTGGAAAGGCAAATCAGCGCTACAAAGAAGACTCGCTACCCATCGGTCAAAAGGGCCGTGCTGAAAAAAGTCTCAAAACCAGAAATGCAGGACAGGCCATGGAGAAATGGGAGCCTTGCTACACTGATGGGTGGGGTGTAAATTGCCAACAGCCACTCTGGAGAAGTGTACGGTGTGTCCTCAAACATCTAAAAAACACAGTTTAGAGAGCATAGGGCACTTCCACTCATGGGGGAATAAATTGGGAAAATGAAAAATCAGCAAGACACAAGCACTCCAAAGTTTAGGGCTGCTCTGTTGACAAGGACCTCCACTTCATTCCACCTTCAATATCCCAGGAAAGAGAAAAATGGATAAAGAAGTTGTGGTCCTTATGTACAATGGAATATCACTCAGCCATGAAATCAATGTCATAAGGCTAGTAGCAGCATGATGAGTGGATTTAGGTACGACGATTCTAAGTGAAATAAGTCACACAGAAAAGGACACTTCTCATAAGGTATCACTTATAGAGGGAATGTAAAAACCGTTACACTTGAACTGAATTACAAAACAGAACAGAGTCACACATGCAGAAAACACACTATGGCTGCTTAACGGGAAAGGTGAGGTGGGGTGATACATAAAACAAGGGTTTCAAATTAGCTCAGATACCGTTCCATAAACCCAATATGTAATAGACAAGACCTACTCCTTGATTAGAGAACTGGACTCAACACGCCCTATTCACCGCACAAGAATATATCTGACTAGTAATAATCTTAAAACCTATGTATTGATATCTCTCTGTTAGTGTGTCAAGTGGGTGTAAAGCGGCATAAACACAGCAGTGAAAAGCAGCTAAACCCCATTATAAAAATAAATTACTTTGAAAAACCCATGAAACAAAGACAGTGAAAGAGAGCGAAATTCTTACACAATGCGTTCAGGGGCTGTGATGCAACCTGGATTGACCATATCTAGACCCACAGCTGGATGAGACATAAGGGTGGACACTCTTGGGGCTGAGAGGTTTGGTGAGGTTGGGTGAGCAAACGCAGACCCTTTAAAGTAATACTGCGTGTTACCCATCGCATGGGTCGCAAATCTCCAGGTTCAAGGGCATCTTCCTACATCGAAAACATGCATGAGAAAACAAAAAGATGGTACACCATGTGATGGGGAAAGGTTTCTAAAACGCACCTCATTTCTCTTCTCCTTGTGCCCGGGTTCGCCATTCCAGCCGCTTTACTAATAATCTCCCTAATTGGAGCATCAGCACCTTTAACCTCCTGTTCCGTACAGGTTGCAATTTGTCCTGAGGATGAACGGGTAGACCGGGAACCAGTGAGAGACTAGCTCTTGGTGTTGGGACAGGCACAGGTCACTCTATTTTCCCATCAGGAAGAAGAATTAACCACAGGCTCATCCTCCCCCCCGGAACCAGAACAGGGCCTGAAGCCATCCTGCGCTTTTGCGGCCAGCTCCCAAAAAAGCGAGTTGTAAAATGGAGCTTCAGGGCACTGCAATTCACAAACCTGCAGAGTTCTAAATGATAACTCTCGTCCACAAATATATTGAGGGAAGGCAAAGAAGAGGATTTGAAATCAAGGCAGAATTGCAGGAAACAGATTTCAGGAGGTAGATTCGAATCGCCTTTAAAGCACATGAAAAGCGGCAAAACGATGACAATGATGCCCTTGGCCAAAAAGGGCGTATGCGTTTTTTCCTGAATATATTCAGGAAAAAACGCATACGCCCTTTTTGGCCAACCAAGCAACCTGGAAAGGCAAATCAGCGCTACAAAGAAGACTCGCTACCCATCGGTCAAAAGGGCCGTGCTGAAAAAAGTCTCAAAACCAGAAATGCAGGACAGGCCATGGAGAAATGGGAGCCTTGCTACACTGATGGGCGGGATGTAAATTGCCAACAGCCACTCTGGAGAAGTGTACGGTGTGTCCTGAAACATCTAAAAAACACAGCTTAGAGAGCATAGGGCACTTCCACTCATGGGGGTATAAATTGGGAAAATGAAAAATCAGCAAGACACAAGCACCCCAAAGTTTAGGGCTGCTCTGTTGACAAGGACCTCCACTTCATTCCACCTTCAATATCCCAGGAAAGAGAAAAATGGATAAAGAAGTTGTGGTCCTTATGTACAATGGAATATCACTCAGCCATGAAATCAATGTCATAAGGCTAGTAGCAGCATGATGAGTGGATTTAGGTACGACGATTCTAAGTGAAATAAGTCACACAGAAAAGGACACTTCTCATAAGGTATCACTTATAGAGGGAATGTCAAAACCGTTACACTTGAACTGAATTACAAAACAGAACAGAGTCACACATGCAGAAAACACACTATGGCTGCTTAACGGGAAAGGTGAGGTGGGGTGATACATAAAACAAGGGTTTCAAATTAGCTCAGATACCGTTCCATAAACCCAATATGTAATAGACAAGACCTACTCCTTGCTCAGAGAATTGGACTCAACACGCCCTATTCACCGCACAAGAATATATCTGACTAGTAATAATCTTAAAACCTATGTATTGATATCTCTCTGTTAGTGTGTCAAGTGGGTGTAAAGCGGCATAAACACAGCAGTGAAAAGCAGCTAAACCCCATTATAAAAATAAATTACTTTGAAAAACCCATGAAACAAAGACAGTGAAAGAGAGTGAAATTCTTACACAATGCGTTCAGGGGCTGTGATGCAACCTGGATTGACCATATCTAGACCCACAGCTGGATGAGACATAAGGGTGGACACTCTTGGGGCTGAGAGTTTTGGTGAGGTTGGGTGAGCAAACGCAGACCCTTTAAAGTAATACTGCGTGATACCCATCGCATGGGTCCCAAATCTCCAGGTTCAAGGGCATCTTCCTACATCGAAAACATGCATGAGAAAACAAAATGATGGTACACCATGTGATGGGGAAAGGTTTCTAAAACGCACCTCATTTCTCTTCTCCTTGTGCCCGGGTTCGCCATTCCAGCCGCTTTACTAACAATCTCCCTACTTGGAGCATCAGCACCTTTAACCTCCTGTTCCGTACAGGTTGCAATTTGTCCTGAGGATGAACGGGTAGACGGAGAACCAGTGAGAGACTAGCTCTTGGTGTTGGGACAGGCACAGGTCACTCTATTTTCCCATCAGGAAGAAGAATTAACCACAGGCTCATCCTCCCCCCCGGAACCAGAACAGGGCCTGAAGCCATCCTGCGCTTTTGCGGCCAGCTCCCAAAAAAGCGAGTTGTAAAATGGAGCTTCAGGGCACTGCAATTCACAAACCTGCAGAGTTATAAATGATAACTCTCGTCCACAAATATATTGAGAGAAGGCAAAGAAGAGGATTTGAAATCAAGGCAGAATTGCAGGAAACAGATTTCAGGAGGTAGATTCGAATCGCCTTTAAAGCACATGAAAAGCAGCAAAACGTTGACAATGATGCCCTTGGCCAAAAAGGGCGTATGCGTTTTTTCCTGAATATATTCAGGAAAAAACGCATACGCCCTTTTTGGCCAACCAAGCAACCTGGAAAGGCAAATCAGCGCTACAAAGAAGACTCGCTACCCATCGGTCAAAAGGGCCGTGCTGAAAAAAGTCTCAAAACCAGAAATGCAGGACAGGCCATGGAGAAATGGGAGCCTTGCTACACTGATGGGCGGGGTGTAAATTGCCAACAGCCACTCTGGAGAAGTGTACGGTGTGTCCTGAAACATCTAAAAAACACAGCTTAGAGAGCATAGGGCACTTCCACTCATGGGGGTATAAATTGGGAAAATGAAAAATCAGCAAGACACAAGCACCCCAAAGTTTAGGGCTGCTCTGTTGACAAGGACCTCCACTTCATTCCACCTTCAATATCCCAGGAAAGAGAAAAATGGATAAAGAAGTTGTGGTCCTTATGTACAATGGAATATCACTCAGCCATGAAATCAATGTCATAAGGCTAGTAGCAGCATGATGAGTGGATTTAGGTACGACGATTCTAAGTGAAATAAGTCACACAGAAAAGGACACTTCTCATAAGGTATCACTTATAGAGGGAATGTCAAAACCGTTA
This sequence comes from Balaenoptera ricei, assembly GCF_028023285.1. Taxonomy (NCBI): domain Eukaryota; kingdom Metazoa; phylum Chordata; class Mammalia; order Artiodactyla; family Balaenopteridae; genus Balaenoptera; species Balaenoptera ricei. Next base: position 514,849 of record NW_026777425.1, on the reverse strand, counting down.
CACTTGAACTGAATTACAAAACAGAACAGAGTCACACATGCAGAAAACACACTATGGCTGCTTAACGGGAAAGGTGAGGTGGGGTGATACATAAAACAAGGGTTTCAAATTAGCTCAAATACCGTTCCATAAACCCAATATGTAATAGACAAGACCTACTCCTTGCTCAGAGAACTGGACTCAACACACCCTATTCACCGCACAAGAATATATCTGACTAGTAATAATCTTAAAACCTATGTATTGATATCTCTCTGTTAGTGTGTCAAGTGGGTGTAAAGCGGCATAAACACAGCAGTGAAAAGCAGCTAAACCCCATTATAAAAATAAATTACTTTGAAAAACCCATGAAACAAAGACAGTGAAAGAGAGCGAAATTCTTACACAATGCGTTCAGGGGCTGTGATGCAACCTGGATTGACCATATCTAGACCCACAGCTGGATGAGACATAAGGGTGGACACTCTTGGGGCTGAGAGGTTTGGTGAGGTTGGGTGAGCAAACGCAGACCCTTTAAAGTAATACTGCGTGTTACCCATCGCATGGGTCGCAAATCTCCAGGTTCAAGGGCATCTTCCTACATCGAAAACATGCATGAGAAAACAAAAAGATGGTACACCATGTGATGGGGAAAGGTTTCTAAAACGCACCTCATTTCTCTTCTCCTTGTGCCCGGGTTCGCCATTCCAGCCGCTTTACTAATAATCTCCCTACTTGGAGCATCAGCACCTTTAACCTCCTGTTCCGTACAGGTTGCAATTTATCCTGAGGATGAACGGGTAGACGGAGAACCAGTGAGAGACTAGCTCTTGGTGTTGGGACAGGCACAGGTCACTCTATTTTCCCATCAGGAAGAAGAATTAACCACAGGCTCATCATCCCCCCTGGAAACAGAACAGGGCCTGAAGCCATCCTGCGCTTTTGCGGCCAGCTCCCAAAAAAGCGAGTTGTAAAATGGAGCTTCAGGGCACTGCAATTCACAAACCTGCAGAGTTATAAATGATAACTCTCGTCCACAAATATATTGAGGGAAGGCAAAGAAGAGGATTTGAAATCAAGGCAGAATTGCAGGAAACAGATTGCAGGAGGTAGATTCGAATCGCCTTTAAAGCACATGAAAAGCGGCAAAACGTTGACAATGATGCCCTTGGCCAAAAAGGGCGTATGCGTTTTTTCCTGAATATATTCAGGAAAAAACGCATACGCCCTTTTTGGCCAACCAAGCAACCTGGAAAGGCAAATCAGGGCTATAAAGAAGACTCGCTACCCATCGGTCAAAAGGGCCGTGCTGAAAAAAGTCTCAAAACCAGAAATGCAGGACAGGCCATGGAGAAATGGGAGCCTTGCTACACTGATGGGCGGGATGTAAATTGCCAACAGCCACTCTGGAGAAGTGTACGGTGTGTCCTGAAACATCTAAAAAACACAGCTTAGAGAGCATAGGGCACTTCCACTCATGGGGGTATAAATTGGGAAAATGAAAAATCAGCAAGACACAAGCACCCCAAAGTTTAGGGCTGCTCTGTTGACAAGGACCTCCACTTCATTCCACCTTCAATATCCCAGGAAAGAGAAAAATGGATAAAGAAGTTGTGGTCCTTATGTACAATGGAATATCACTCAGCCATGAAATCAATGTCATAAGGCTAGTAGCAGCATGATGAGTGGATTTAGGTACGACGATTCTAAGTGAAATAAGTCACACAGAAAAGGACACTTCTCATAAGGTATCACTTATAGAGGGAATGTCAAAACCGTTACACTTGAACTGAATTACAAAACAGAACAGAGTCACACATGCAGAAAACACACTATGGCTGCTTAACGGGAAAGGTGAGGTGGGGTGATACATAAAACAAGGGTTTCAAATTAGCTCAGATACCGTTCCATAAACCCAATATGTAATAGACAAGACCTACTCCTTGCTCAGAGAACTGGACTCAACACGCCCTATTCACCGCACAAGAATATATCTGACTAGTAATAATCTTAAAACCTATGTATTGATATCTCTCTGTTAGTGTGTCAAGTGGGTGTAAAGCGGCATAAACACAGCAGTGAAAAGCAGCTAAACCCCATTATAAAAATAAATTACTTTTACAAACTCATGAAACAAAGACAGTGAAAGAGAGAGAAATTCTTACACAATGCGTTCAGGGGCTGTGATGCAACCTGGATTGACCATATCTAGACCCACAGCTGGATGAGACATAAGGGTGGACACTCTTGGGGCTGAGAGGTTTGGTGAGGTTGGGTGAGCAAACGCAGACCCTTTAAAGTAATACTGCGTGGTACCCATCGCATGTGTCCCAAATCTCCAGGTTCAAGGGCATCTTCCTACATCGAAAACATGCATGAGAAAACAAAAAGATGGTACACCATGTGATGGGGAAAGGTTTCTAAAACGCACCTCATTTCTCTTCTCCTTGTGCCCGGGTTCGCCATTCCAGCCGCTTTACTAACAATCTCCCTACTTGGAGCATCAGCACCTTTAACCTCCTGTTCCGTACAGGTTGCAATTTGTCCTGAGGATGAACGGGTAGACCGGGAACCAGTGAGAGACTAGCTCTTGGTGTTGGGACAGGCACAGGTCACTCTATTTTCCCATCAGGAAGAAGAATTAACCACAGGCTCATCCTCCCCCACGGAACCAGAACAGGGCCTGAAGCCATCCTGCGCTTTTGCGGCCAGCTCCCAAAAAAGCGAGTTGTAAAGTGGAGCTTCAGGGCACTGCAATTCACAAACCTGCAGAGTTATAAATGATAACTCTCGTCCACAAATATATTGAGGGAAGGCAAAGAAGAGGATTTGAAATCAAGGCAGAATTGCAGGAAACAGATTTCAGGAGGTAGATTCGAATCGCCTTTAAAGCACATGAAAAGCGGCAAAACGTTGACAATGATGCCCTTGGCCAAAAAGGGCGTATGCGTTTTTTCCTGAATATATTCAGGAAAAAACGCATACGCCCTTTTTGGCCAATCAAGCAACCTGGAAAGGCAAATCAGCGCTACAAAGAAGACTCGCTACCCATCGGTCAAAAGGGCCATGCTGAAAAAAGTCTCAAAACCAGAAATGCAGGACAGGCCATGGGGAAATGGGAGCCTTGCTACACTGATGGGCGGGATGTAAATTGCCAACAGCCACTCTGGAGAAGTGTACGGTGTGTCCTGAAACATCTAAAAAACACAGCTTAGAGAGCATAGGGCACTTCCACTCATGGGGGTATAAATTGGGAAAATGAAAAATCAGCAAGACACAAGCACCCCAAAGTTTAGGGCTGCTCTGTTGACAAGGACCTCCACTTCATTCCACCTTCAATATCCCAGGAAAGAGAAAAATGGATAAAGAAGTTGTGGTCCTTATGTACAATGGAATATCACTCAGCCATGAAATCAATGTCATAAGGCTAGTAGCAGCATGATGAGTGGATTTAGGTACGACGATTCTAAGTGAAATAAGTCACACAGAAAAGGACACTTCTCATAAGGTATCACTTATAGAGGGAATGTAAAAAGCGTTACACTTGAACTGAATTACAAAACAGAACAGAGTCACACATGCAAAAATCACACTATGGCTGCTTAACGGGAAAGGTGAGGTGGGGTGATACATAAAACAAGGGTTTCAAATTAGCTCAGATACCGTTCCATAAACCCAATATGTAATAGACAAGACCTACTCCTTGCTCAGAGAACTGGACTCAACACGCCCTATTCACCGCACAAGAATATATCTGACTAGTAATAATCTTAAAACCTATGTATTGATATCTCTCTCTTAGTGTGTCAAGTGGGTGTAAAGCGGCATAAACACAGCAGTGAAAAGCAGCTAAACCCCATTATAAAAATAAATTACTTTGAAAATCCCATAAAACAAAGACAGTGAAAGAGAGAGAAATTCTTACACAATGCGTTCAGGGGCTGTGATGCAACCTGGATTGACCATATCTAGACCCACAGCTGGATGAGACATAAGGGTGGACACTCTTGGGGCTGAGAGGTTTGGTGAGGTTGGGTGAGCAAACGCAGACCCTTTAAAGTAATATTGCGTGATACCCATCGCATGTGTCCCAAATCTCCAGGTTCAAGGGCATCTTCCTACATCGAAAACATGCATGAGAAAACAAAAAGATGGTACACCATGTGATGGGGAAAGGTTTCTAAAACGCACCTCATTTCTCTTCTCCTTGTGCCCGGGTTCGCCATTCCAGCCGCTTTACTAACAATCTCCCTACTTGGAGCATCAGCACCTTTAACCTCCTGTTCCGTACAGGTTGCAATTTGTCCTGAGGATGAACGGGTAGACCGGGAACCAGTGAGAGACTAGCTCTTGGTGTTGGGACAGGCACAGGTCACTCTATTTTCCCATCAGGAAGAAGAATTAACCACAGGCTCATCCTCCCCCCCGGAACCAGAACAGGGCCTCAAGCCATCCTGCGCTTTTGCGGCCAGCTCCCAAAAAAGCGAGTTGTAAAATGGAGCTTCAGGGCACTGCAATTCACAAACCTGCAGAGTTATAAATGATAACTCTCGTCCACAAATATATTGAGGGAAGGCAAAGAAGAGGATTTGAAATCAAGGCAGAATTGCAGGAAACAGATTTCAGGAGGTAGATTCGAATCGCCTTTAAAGCACATGAAAAGCGGCAAAACGTTGACAATGATGCCCTTGGCCAAAAAGGGCGTATGCGTTTTTTCCTGAATATATTCAGGAAAAAACGCATACGCCCTTTTTGGCCAACCAAGCAACCTGGAAAGGCAAATCAGCGCTAGAAAGAAGACTCGCTACCCATCGGTCAAAAGGGCCATGCTGAAAAAAGTCTCAAAACCAGAAATGCAGGACAGGCCATGGAGAAATGGGAGCCTTGCTACACTGATGGGCGGGATGTAAATTGCCAACAGCCACTCTGGAGAAGTGTACGGTGTGTCCTGAAACATCTAAAAAACACAGCTTAGAGAGCATAGGGCACTTCCACTCATGGGGGTATAAATTGGGAAAATGAAAAATCAGCAAGACACAAGCACCCCAAAGTTTAGGGCTGCTCTGTTGACAAGGACCTCCACTTCATTCCACCTTCAATATCCCAGGAAAGAGAAAAATGGATAAAGAAGTTGTGGTCCTTATGTACAATGGAATATCACTCAGCCATGAAATCAATGTCATAATGCTAGTAGCAGCATGATGAGTGGATTTAGGTACGACGATTCTAAGTGAAATAAGTCACACAGAAAAGGACACTTCTCATAAGGTATCACTTATAGAGGGAATGTAAAAAGCGTTACACTTGAACTGAATTACAAAACAGAACAGAGTCACACATGCAGAAAACACACTATGGCTGCTTAACGGGAAAGGTGAGGTGGGGTGATACATAAAACAAGGGTTTCAAATTAGCTCAGATACCGTTCCATAAACCCAATATGTAATAGACAAGACCTACTCCTTGCTCAGAGAACTGGACTCAACACACCCTATTCACCGCACAAGAATATATCTGACTAGTAATAATCTTAAAGCCTATGTATTGATATCTCACTGTTAGTGTGTCAAGTGCGTGTAAAGCGGCATAAACACAGCAGTGAAAAGCAGCTAAACCCCATTATAAAAATAAATTATTTTGAAAAACCCATGAAACAAAGACAGTGAAAGAGAGCGAAATTCTTACATAATGCGTTCAGGGGCTGTGATGCAACCTGGATTGACCATATCTAGACTCACAGATGGATGACACATAAGGGTGGACACTCTTGGGGCTGAGAGGTTTGGTGAGGTTGGGTGAGCAAACGCAGACCCTTTAAAGTAATACTGCATGGTACCCATCGCATGGGTCCCAAATCTCCAGGTTTAAGGGCATCTTCCTACATCGAAAACATGCATGAGAAAACAAAACGATGGTACACCATGTGATGGGGAAAGGTTTCTAAAACGCACCTCATTTCTCTTCTCCTTGTGCCCGGGTTCGCCATTCCAGCCGCTTTACTAACAATCTCCCTACTTGGAGCATCAGCACCTTTAACCTCCTGTTCCGTACAGGTTGAAATTTGTCCTGAGGATGAACGGGTAGACGGGGAACCAGTGAGAGACTAGATCTTGGTGTTGGGACAGGCACAGGTCACTCTATTTTCCCATCAGGAAGAAGAATTAACCACAGGCTCATCCTCCCCCCCGGAACCAGAACAGGGCCTGAAGCCATCCTGCGCTTTTGCGGCCAGCTCCAAAAAAAGCGAGTTGTAAAATGGAGCTTCAGGGCACTGCAATTCACAAACCTGCAGAGTTATAAATGATAACTCTCGTCCACAAATATATTGAGGGAAGGCAAAGAAGAGGATTTGAAATCAAGGCAGAATTGCAGGAAACAGATTTCAGGAGGTAGATTCGAATCGCCTTTAAAGCACATGAAAAGCGGCAAAACGTTGACAATGATGCCCTTGGTCAAAAAGGGCGTATGCGTTTTTTCCTGAATATATTCAGGAAAAAACGCATACGCCCTTTTTGGCCAACCAAGCAACCTGGAAAGGCAAATCAGCGCTACAAAGAAGACTCGCTACCCATCGGTCAAAAGGGCCATGATGAAAAAAGTCTCAAAACCAGAAATGCAGGACAGGCCATGGAGAAATGGGAGCCTTGCTACACTGATGGGCGGGATGTAAATTGCCAACAGCCACTCTGGAGAAGTGTACGGTGTGTCCTGAAACATCTAAAAAACACAGCTTAGAGAGCATAGGGCACTTCCACTCATGGGGGTATAAATTGGGAAAATGAAAAATCAGCAAGACACAAGCACCCCAAAGTTTAGGGCTGCTCTGTTGACAAGGACCTCCACTTCATTCCACCTTCAATATCCCAGGAAAGAGAAAAATGGATAAAGAAGTTGTGGTCCTTATGTACAATGGAATATCACTCAGCCATGAAATCAATGTCATAAGGCTAGTAGCAGCATGATGAGTGGATTTAGGTACGACGATTCTAAGTGAAATAAGTCACACAGAAAAGGACACTTCTCATAAGGTATCACTTATAGAGGGAATGTTAAAAGCGTTACACTTGAACTGAATTACAAAACAGAACAGAGTCACACATGCAGAAAACACACTATGGCTGCTTAACGGGAAAGGTGAAGTGGGGTGATACATAAAACAAGGGTTTCAAATTAGCTCAGATACCGTTCCATAAACCCAATATGTAATAGACAAGACCTACTCCTTGCTCAGAGAACTGGACTCAACACACCCTATTCACCGCACAAGAATATATCTGACTAGTAATAATCTTAAAGCCTATGTATTGATATCTCACTGTTAGTGTGTCAAGTGCGTGTAAAGCGGCATAAACACAGCAGTGAAAAGCAGCTAAACCCCATTATAAAAATAAATTACTTTGAAAAACCCATGAAACAAAGACAGTGAAAGAGAGCGAAATTCTTACATAATGCGTTCAGGGGCTGTGATGCAACCTGGATTGACCATATCTAGACTCACAGATGGATGAGACATAAGGGTGGACACTCTTGGGGCTGAGAGGTTTGGTGAGGTTGGGTGAGCAAACGCAGACCCTTTAAAGTAATACTGCGTGGTACCCATCGCATGGGTCCCAAATCTCCAGGTTTAAGGGCATCTTCCTACATCGAAAACATGCATGAGAAAACAAAACGATGGTACACCATGTGATGGGGAAAGGTTTCTAAAACGCACCTCATTTCTCTTCTCCTTGTGCCCGGGTTCGCCATTCCAGCCGCTTTACTAACAATCTCCCTACTTGGAGCATCAGAACCTTTAACCTCCTGTTCCGTACAGGTTGCAATTTGTCCTGAGCATGAACGGGTAGACCGGGAACCAGTGAGAGACTAGCTCTTGGTGTTGGGACAGGCACAGGTCGCTCTATTTTCCCATCAGGAAGAAGAATTAACCACAGGCTCATCCTCCCCCCCGGAACCAGAACAGGGCCTGAAGCCATCCTGCGCTTTTGCGGCCAGCTCCCAAAAAAGCGAGTTGTAAAATGGAGCTTCAGGGCACTGCAATTCACAAACCTGCAGAGTTATAAATGATAACTCTCGTCCACAAATATATTGAGGGAAGGCAAAGAAGAGGATTTGAAATCAAGGCAGAATTGCAGGAAACAGATTTCAGGAGGTAGATTCGAATCGCCTTTAAAGCACATGAAAAGCGGCAAAACGTTGACAATGATGCCCTTGGCCAAAAAGGGCGTATGCGTTTTTTCCTGAATATATTCAGGAAAAAACGCATACGCCCTTTTTGGCCAACCAAGCAACCTGGAAAGGCAAATCAGCGCTACAAAGAAGACTCGCTACCCATCGGTCAAAAGGGCCATGATGAAAAAAGTCTCAAAACCAGAAATGCAGGACAGGCCATGGAGAAATGGGAGCCTTGCTACACTGATGGGCGGGATGTAAATTGCCAACAGCCACTCTGGAGAAGTGTACGGTGTGTCCTGAAACATCTAAAAAACACAGCTTAGAGAGCATAGGGCACTTCCACTCATGGGGGTATAAATTGGGAAAATGAAAAATCAGCAAGACACAAGCACTCCAAAGTTTAGGGCTGCTCTGTTGACAAGGACCTCCACTTCATTCCACCTTCAATATCCCAGGAAAGAGAAAAATGGATAAAGAAGTTGTGGTCCTTATGTACAATGGAATATCACTCAGCCATGAAATCAATGTCATAAGGCTAGTAGCAGCATGATGAGTGGATTTAGGTACGACGATTCTAAGTGAAATAAGTCACACAGAAAAGGACACTTCTCATAAGGTATCACTTATAGAGGGAATGTAAAAACCGTTACACTTGAACTGAATTACAAAACAGAACAGAGTCACACATGCAGAAAACACACTATGGCTGCTTAACGGGAAAGGTGAGGTGGGGTGATACATAAAACAAGGGTTTCAAATTAGCTCAGATACCGTTCCATAAACCCAATATGTAATAGACAAGACCTACTCCTTGATTAGAGAACTGGACTCAACACGCCCTATTCACCGCACAAGAATATATCTGACTAGTAATAATCTTAAAACCTATGTATTGATATCTCTCTGTTAGTGTGTCAAGTGGGTGTAAAGCGGCATAAACACAGCAGTGAAAAGCAGCTAAACCCCATTATAAAAATAAATTACTTTGAAAAACCCATGAAACAAAGACAGTGAAAGAGAGCGAAATTCTTACACAATGCGTTCAGGGGCTGTGATGCAACCTGGATTGACCATATCTAGACCCACAGCTGGATGAGACATAAGGGTGGACACTCTTGGGGCTGAGAGGTTTGGTGAGGTTGGGTGAGCAAACGCAGACCCTTTAAAGTAATACTGCGTGTTACCCATCGCATGGGTCGCAAATCTCCAGGTTCAAGGGCATCTTCCTACATCGAAAACATGCATGAGAAAACAAAAAGATGGTACACCATGTGATGGGGAAAGGTTTCTAAAACGCACCTCATTTCTCTTCTCCTTGTGCCCGGGTTCGCCATTCCAGCCGCTTTACTAATAATCTCCCTAATTGGAGCATCAGCACCTTTAACCTCCTGTTCCGTACAGGTTGCAATTTGTCCTGAGGATGAACGGGTAGACCGGGAACCAGTGAGAGACTAGCTCTTGGTGTTGGGACAGGCACAGGTCACTCTATTTTCCCATCAGGAAGAAGAATTAACCACAGGCTCATCCTCCCCCCCGGAACCAGAACAGGGCCTGAAGCCATCCTGCGCTTTTGCGGCCAGCTCCCAAAAAAGCGAGTTGTAAAATGGAGCTTCAGGGCACTGCAATTCACAAACCTGCAGAGTTCTAAATGATAACTCTCGTCCACAAATATATTGAGGGAAGGCAAAGAAGAGGATTTGAAATCAAGGCAGAATTGCAGGAAACAGATTTCAGGAGGTAGATTCGAATCGCCTTTAAAGCACATGAAAAGCGGCAAAACGATGACAATGATGCCCTTGGCCAAAAAGGGCGTATGCGTTTTTTCCTGAATATATTCAGGAAAAAACGCATACGCCCTTTTTGGCCAACCAAGCAACCTGGAAAGGCAAATCAGCGCTACAAAGAAGACTCGCTACCCATCGGTCAAAAGGGCCGTGCTGAAAAAAGTCTCAAAACCAGAAATGCAGGACAGGCCATGGAGAAATGGGAGCCTTGCTACACTGATGGGCGGGATGTAAATTGCCAACAGCCACTCTGGAGAAGTGTACGGTGTGTCCTGAAACATCTAAAAAACACAGCTTAGAGAGCATAGGGCACTTCCACTCATGGGGGTATAAATTGGGAAAATGAAAAATCAGCAAGACACAAGCACCCCAAAGTTTAGGGCTGCTCTGTTGACAAGGACCTCCACTTCATTCCACCTTCAATATCCCAGGAAAGAGAAAAATGGATAAAGAAGTTGTGGTCCTTATGTACAATGGAATATCACTCAGCCATGAAATCAATGTCATAAGGCTAGTAGCAGCATGATGAGTGGATTTAGGTACGACGATTCTAAGTGAAATAAGTCACACAGAAAAGGACACTTCTCATAAGGTATCACTTATAGAGGGAATGTCAAAACCGTTACACTTGAACTGAATTACAAAACAGAACAGAGTCACACATGCAGAAAACACACTATGGCTGCTTAACGGGAAAGGTGAGGTGGGGTGATACATAAAACAAGGGTTTCAAATTAGCTCAGATACCGTTCCATAAACCCAATATGTAATAGACAAGACCTACTCCTTGCTCAGAGAATTGGACTCAACACGCCCTATTCACCGCACAAGAATATATCTGACTAGTAATAATCTTAAAACCTATGTATTGATATCTCTCTGTTAGTGTGTCAAGTGGGTGTAAAGCGGCATAAACACAGCAGTGAAAAGCAGCTAAACCCCATTATAAAAATAAATTACTTTGAAAAACCCATGAAACAAAGACAGTGAAAGAGAGCGAAATTCTTACACAATGCGTTCAGGGGCTGTGATGCAACCTGGATTGACCATATCTAGACCCACAGCTGGATGAGACATAAGGGTGGACACTCTTGGGGCTGAGAGTTTTGGTGAGGTTGGGTGAGCAAACGCAGACCCTTTAAAGTAATACTGCGTGATACCCATCGCATGGGTCCCAAATCTCCAGGTTCAAGGGCATCTTCCTACATCGAAAACATGCATGAGAAAACAAAATGATGGTACACCATGTGATGGGGAAAGGTTTCTAAAACGCACCTCATTTCTCTTCTCCTTGTGCCCGGGTTCGCCATTCCAGCCGCTTTACTAACAATCTCCCTACTTGGAGCATCAGCACCTTTAACCTCCTGTTCCGTACAGGTTGCAATTTGTCCTGAGGATGAACGGGTAGACCGGGAACCAGTGAGAGACTAGCTCTTGGTGTTGGGACAGGCACAGGTCACTCTATTTTCCCATCAGGAAGAAGAATTAACCACAGGCTCATCCTCCCCCCCGGAACCAGAACAGGGCCTGAAGCCATCCTGCGCTTTTGCGGCCAGCTCCCAAAAAAGCGAGTTGTAAAATGGAGCTTCAGGGCACTGCAATTCACAAACCTGCAGAGTTATAAATGATAACTCTCGTCCACAAATATATTGAGAGAAGGCAAAGAAGAGGATTTGAAATCAAGGCAGAATTGCAGGAAACAGATTTCAGGAGGTAGATTCGAATCGCCTTTAAAGCACATGAAAAGCAGCAAAACGTTGACAATGATGCCCTTGGCCAAAAAGGGCGTATGCGTTTTTTCCTGAATATATTCAGGAAAAAACGCATACGCCCTTTTTGGCCAACCAAGCAACCTGGAAAGGCAAATCAGCGCTACAAAGAAGACTCGCTACCCATCGGTCAAAAGGGCCGTGCTGAAAAAAGTCTCAAAACCAGAAATGCAGGACAGGCCATGGAGAAATGGGAGCCTTGCTACACTGATGGGCGGGGTGTAAATTGCCAACAGCCACTCTGGAGAAGTGTACGGTGTGTCCTGAAACATCTAAAAAACACAGCTTAGAGAGCATAGGGCACTTCCACTCATGGGGGTATAAATTGGGAAAATGAAAAATCAGCAAGACACAAGCACCCCAAAGTTTAGGGCTGCTCTGTTGACAAGGACCTCCACTTCATTCCACCTTCAATATCCCAGGAAAGAGAAAAATGGATAAAGAAGTTGTGGTCCTTATGTACAATGGAATATCACTCAGCCATGAAATCAATGTCATAAGGCTAGTAGCAGCATGATGAGTGGATTTAGGTACGACGATTCTAAGTGAAATAAGTCACACAGAAAAGGACACTTCTCATAAGGTATCACTTATAGAGGGAATGTCAAAACCGTTACACTTGAACTGAATTACAAAACAGAACAGAGTCACACATGCAGAAAACACACTATGGCTGCTTAACGGGAAAGGTGAGGTGGGGTGATACATAAAACAAGGGTTTCAAATTAGCTCAAATACCGTTCCATAAACCCAATATGTAATAGACAAGACCTACTCCTTGCTCAGAGAACTGGACTCAACACACCCTATTCACCGCACAAGAATATATCTGACTAGTAATAATCTTAAAACCTATGTATTGATATCTCTCTGTTAGTGTGTCAAGTGGGTGTAAAGCGGCATAAACACAGCAGTGAAAAGCAGCTAAACCCCATTATAAAAATAAATTACTTTGAAAAACCCATGAAACAAAGACAGTGAAAGAGAGCGAAATTCTTACACAATGCGTTCATGGGGCTGTGATGCAACCTGGATTGACCATATGTAGACCCACAGCTGGATGAGACATAAGGGTGGACACTCTTGGGGCTGAGAGGTTTGGTGAGGTTGGGTGAGCAAACGCAGACCCTTTAAAGTAATACTGCGTGTTACCCATCGCATGGGTCGCAAATCTCCAGGTTCAAGGGCATCTTCCTACATCGAAAACATGCATGAGAAAACAAAAAGATGGTACACCATGTGATGGGAAAGGTTTCTAAAACGCACCTCATTTCTCTTCTCCTTGTGCCCGGGTTCGCCATTCCAGCCGCTTTAAAAATAATCTCCCTACTTGGAGCATCAGCACCTTTAACCTCCTGTTCCGTACAGGTTGCAATTTATCCTGAGGATGAACGGGTAGACGGAGAACCAGTGAGAGACTAGCTCTTGGTGTTGGGACAGGCACAGGTCACTCTATTTTCCCATCAGGAAGAAGAATTAACCACAGGCTCATCATCCCCCCTGGAACCAGAACAGGGCCTGAAGCCATCCTGCGCTTTTGCGGCCAGCTCCCAAAAAAGCGAGTTGTAAAATGGAGCTTCAGGGCACTGCAATTCACAAACCTGCAGAGTTATAAATGATAACTCTCGTCCACAAATATATTGAGGGAAGGCAAAGAAGAGGATTTGAAATCAAGGCAGAATTGCAGGAAACAGATTTCAGGAGGTAGATTCGAATCGCCTTTAAAGCACATGAAAAGCGGCAAAACGTTGACAATGATGCCCTTGGCCAAAAAGGGCGTATGCGTTTTTTCCTGAATATATTCAGGAAAAAACGCATACGCCCTTTTTGGCCAACCAAGCAACCTGGAAAGGCAAATCAGCGCTACAAAGAAGACTCGCTACCCATCGGTCAAAAGGGCCGTGCTGAAAAAAGTCTCAAAACCAGAAATGCAGGACAGGCCATGGAGAAATGGGAGCCTTGCTACACTGATGGGCGGGATGTAAATTGCCAACAGCCACTCTGGAGAAGTGTACGGTGTGTCCTGAAACATCTAAAAAACACAGCTTAGAGAGCATAGGGCACTTCCACTCATGGGGGTATAAATTGGGAAAATGAAAAATCAGCAAGACACAAGCACCCCAAAGTTTAGGGCTGCTCTGTTGACAAGGACCTCCACTTCATTCCACCTTCAATATCCCAGGAAAGAGAAAAATGGATAAAGAAGTTGTGGTCCTTATGTACAATGGAATATCACTCAGCCATGAAATCAATGTCATAAGGCTAGTAGCAGCATGATGAGTGGATTTAGGTACGACGATTCTAAGTGAAATAAGTCACACAGAAAAGGACACTTCTCATAAGGTATCACTTATAGAGGGAATGTCAAAACCGTTACACTTGAACTGAATTACAAAACAGAACAGAGTCACACATGCAGAAAACACACTATGGCTGCTTAACGGGAAAGGTGAGGTGGGGTGATACATAAAACAAGGGTTTCAAATTAGCTCAGATACCGTTCCATAAACCCAATATGTAATAGACAAGACCTACTCCTTGCTCAGAGAACTGGACTCAACACGCCCTATTCACCGCACAAGAATATATCTGACTAGTAATAATCTTAAAACCTATGTATTGATATCTCTCTGTTAGTGTGTCAAGTGGGTGTAAAGCGGCATAAACACAGCAGTGAAAAGCAGCTAAACCCCATTATAAAAATAAATTACTTTGAAAAACCCATGAAACAAAGACAGTGAAAGAGAGCGAAATTCTTACACAATGCGTTCAGGGGCTGTGATGCAACCTGGATTGACCATATCTAGACCCACAGCTGGATGAGACATAAGGGTGGACACTCTTGGGGCTGAGAGTTTTGGTGAGGTTGGGTGAGCAAACGCAGACCCTTTAAAGTAATACTGCGTGATACCCATCGCATGGGTCCCAAATCTCCAGGTTCAAGGGCATCTTCCTACATCGAAAACATGCATGAGAAAACAAAATGATGGTACACCATGTGATGGGGAAAGGTTTCTAAAACGCACCTCATTTCTCTTCTCCTTGTGCCCGGGTTCGCCATTCCAGCCGCTTTACTAACAATCTCCCTACTTGGAGCATCAGCACCTTTAACCTCCTGTTCCGTACAGGTTGCAATTTGTCCTGAGGATGAACGGGTAGACCGGGAACCAGTGAGAGACTAGCTCTTGGTGTTGGGACAGGCACAGGTCACTCTATTTTCCCATCAGGAAGAAGAATTAACCACAGGCTCATCCTCCCCCCCGGAACCAGAACAGGGCCTGAAGCCATCCTGCGCTTTTGCGGCCAGCTCCCAAAAAAGCGAGTTGTAAAATGGAGCTTCAGGGCACTGCAATTCACAAACCTGCAGAGTTATAAATGATAACTCTCGTCCACAAATATATTGAGAGAAGGCAAAGAAGAGGATTTGAAATCAAGGCAGAATTGCAGGAAACAGATTTCAGGAGGTAGATTGGAATCGCCTTTAAAGCACATGAAAAGCAGCAAAACGTTGACAATGATGCCCTTGGCCAAAAAGGGCGTATGCGTTTTTTCCTGAATATATTCAGGAAAAAACGCATACGCCCTTTTTGGCCAACCAAGCAACCTGGAAAGGCAAATCAGCGCTACAAAGAAGACTCGCTACCCATCGGTCAAAAGGGCCGTGCTGAAAAAAGTCTCAAAACCAGAAATGCAGGACAGGCCATGGAGAAATGGGAGCCTTGCTACACTGATGGGCGGGGTGTAAATTGCCAACAGCCACTCTGGAGAAGTGTACGGTGTGTCCTGAAACATCTAAAAAACACAGCTTAGAGAGCATAGGGCACTTCCACTCATGGGGGTATAAATTGGGAAAATGAAAAATCAGCAAGACACAAGCACCCCAAAGTTTAGGGCTGCTCTGTTGACAAGGACCTCCACTTCATTCCACCTTCAATATCCCAGGAAAGAGAAAAATGGATAAAGAAGTTGTGGTCCTTATGTACAATGGAATATCACTCAGCCATGAAATCAATGTCATAAGGCTAGTAGCAGCATGATGAGTGGATTTAGGTACGACGATTCTAAGTGAAATAAGTCACACAGAAAAGGACACTTCTCATAAGGTATCACTTATAGAGGGAATGTCAAAACCGTTACACTTGAACTGAATTACAAAACAGAACAGAGTCACACATGCAGAAAACACACTATGGCTGCTTAACGGGAAAGGTGAGGTGGGGTGATACATAAAACAAGGGTTTCAAATTAGCTCAAATACCGTTCCATAAACCCAATATGTAATAGACAAGACCTACTCCTTGCTCAGAGAACTGGACTCAACACACCCTATTCACCGCACAAGAATATATCTGACTAGTAATAATCTTAAAACCTATGTATTGATATCTCTCTGTTAGTGTGTCAAGTGGGTGTAAAGCGGCATAAACACAGCAGTGAAAAGCAGCTAAACCCCATTATAAAAATAAATTACTTTGAAAAACCCATGAAACAAAGACAGTGAAAGAGAGAGAAATTCTTACACAATGCGTTCAGGGGCTGTGATGCAACCTGGATTGACCATATCTAGACCCACAGCTGGATGAGACATAAGGGTGGACACTCTTGGGGCTGAGAGTTTTGGTGAGGTTGGGTGAGCAAACGCAGACCCTTTAAAGTAATACTGCGTGATACCCATCGCATGGGTCCCAAATCTCCAGGTTCAAGGGCATCTTCCTACATCGAAAACATGCATGAGAAAACAAAATGATGGTACACCATGTGATGGAGAAAGGTTTCTAAAACGCACCTCATTTCTCTTCTCCTTGTGCCCGGGTTCGCCATTCCAGCCGCTTTACTAACAATCTCCCTACTTGGAGCATCAGCACCTTTAACCTCCTGTTCCGTACAGGTTGCAATTTGTCCTGAGGATGAACGGGTAGACCGGGAACCAGTGAGAGACTAGCTCTTGGTGTTGGACAGGCACAGGTCACTCTATTTTCCCATCAGGAAGAAGAATTAACCACAGGCTCATCCTCCCCCCCGGAACCAGAACAGGGCCTGAAGCCATCCTGCGCTTTTGCGGCCAGCTCCCAAAAAAGCGAGTTGTAAAATGGAGCTTCAGGGCACTGCAATTCACAAACCTGCAGAGTTATAAATGATAACTCTCGTCCACAAATATATTGAGAGAAGGCAAAGAAGAGGATTTGAAATCAAGGCAGAATTGCAGGAAACAGATTTCAGGAGGTAGATTCGAATCGCCTTTAAAGCACATGAAAAGCAGCAAAACGTTGACAATGATGCCCTTGGCCAAAAAGGGCGTATGCGTTTTTTCCTGAATATATTCAGGAAAAAACGCATACGCCCTTTTTGGCCAACCAAGCAACCTGGAAAGGCAAATCAGCGCTACAAAGAAGACTCGCTACCCATCGGTCAAAAGGGCCGTGCTGAAAAAAGTCTCAAAACCAGAAATGCAGGACAGGCCATGGAGAAATGGGAGCCTTGCTACACTGATGGGCGGGGTGTAAATTGCCAACAGCCACTCTGGAGAAGTGTACGGTGTGTCCTGAAACATCTGAAAAACACAGCTTAGAGAGCATAGGGCACTTCCACTCATGGGGGTATAAATTGGGAAAATGAAAAATCAGCAAGACACAAGCACCCCAAAGTTTAGGGCTGCTCTGTTGACAAGGACCTCCACTTCATTCCACCTTCAATATCCCAGGAAAGAGAAAAATGGATAAAGAAGTTGTGGTCCTTATGTACAATGGAATATCACTCAGCCATGAAATCAATGTCATAAGGCTAGTAGCAGCATGATGAGTGGATTTAGGTACGACGATTCTAAGTGAAATAAGTCACACAGAAAAGGACACTTCTCATAAGGTATCACTTATAGAGGGAATGTCAAAACCGTTACACTTGAACTGAATTACAAAACAGAACAGAGTCACACATGCAGAAAACACACTATGGCTGCTTAACGGGAAAGGTGAGGTGGGGTGATACATAAAACAAGGGTTTCAAATTAGCTCAAATACCGTTCCATAAACCCAATATGTAATAGACAAGACCTACTCCTTGCTCAGAGAACTGGACTCAACACACCCTATTCACCGCACAAGAATATATCTGACTAGTAATAATCTTAAAACCTATGTATTGATATCTCTCTGTTAGTGTGTCAAGTGGGTGTAAAGCGGCATAAACACAGCAGTGAAAAGCAGCTAAACCCCATTATAAAAATAAATTACTTTGAAAAACCCATGAAACAAAGACAGTGAAAGAGAGCGAAATTCTTACACAATGCGTTCAGGGGCTGTGATGCAACCTGGATTGACCATATCTAGACCCACAGCTGGATGAGACATAAGGGTGGACACTCTTGGGGCTGAGAGGTTTGGTGAGGTTGGGTGAGCAAACGCAGACCCTTTAAAGTAATACTGCGTGTTACCCATCGCATGGGTCGCAAATCTCCAGGTTCAAGGGCATCTTCCTACATCGAAAACATGCATGAGAAAACAAAAAGATGGTACACCATGTGATGGGGAAAGGTTTCTAAAACGCACCTCATTTCTCTTCTCCTTGTGCCCGGGTTCGCCATTCCAGCCGCTTTAAAAATAATCTCCCTACTTGGAGCATCAGCACCTTTAACCTCCTGTTCCGTACAGGTTGCAATTTATCCTGAGGATGAACGGGTAGACGGAGAACCAGTGAGAGACTAGCTCTTGGTGTTGGGACAGGCACAGGTCACTCTATTTTCCCATCAGGAAGAAGAATTAACCACAGGCTCATCATCCCCCCTGGAACCAGAACAGGGCCTGAAGCCATCCTGCGCTTTTGCGGCCAGCTCCCAAAAAAGCGAGTTGTAAAATGGAGCTTCAGGGCACTGCAATTCACAAACCTGCAGAGTTATAAATGATAACTCTCGTCCACAAATATATTGAGGGAAGGCAAAGAAGAGGATTTGAAATCAAGGCAGAATTGCAGGAAACAGATTTCAGGAGGTAGATTCGAATCGCCTTTAAAGCACATGAAAAGCAGCAAAACGTTGACAATGATGCCCTTGGCCAAAAAGGGCGTATGCGTTTTTTCCTGAATATATTCAGGAAAAAACGCATACGCCCTTTTTGGCCAACCAAGCAACCTGGAAAGGCAAATCAGCGCTACAAAGAAGACTCGCTACCCATCGGTCAAAAGGGCCGTGCTGAAAAAAGTCTCAAAACCAGAAATGCAGGACAGGCCATGGAGAAATGGGAGCCTTGCTACACTGATGGGCGGGGTGTAAATTGCCAACAGCCACTCTGGAGAAGTGTACGGTGTGTCCTGAAACATCTAAAAAACACAGCTTAGAGAGCATAGGGCACTTCCACTCATGGGGGTATAAATTGGGAAAATGAAAAATCAGCAAGACACAAGCACCCCAAAGTTTAGGGCTGCTCTGTTGACAAGGACCTCCACTTCATTCCACCTTCAATATCCCAGGAAAGAGAAAAATGGATAAAGAAGTTGTGGTCCTTATGTACAATGGAATATCACTCAGCCATGAAATCAATGTCATAAGGCTAGTAGCAGCATGATGAGTGGATTTAGGTACGACGATTCTAAGTGAAATAAGTCACACAGAAAAGGACACTTCTCATAAGGTATCACTTATAGAGGGAATGTCAAAACCGTTACACTTGAACTGAATTACAAAACAGAACAGAGTCACACATGCAGAAAACACACTATGGCTGCTTAACGGGAAAGGTGAGGTGGGGTGATACATAAAACAAGGGTTTCAAATTAGCTCAAATACCGTTCCATAAACCCAATATGTAATAGACAAGACCTACTCCTTGCTCAGAGAACTGGACTCAACACACCCTATTCACCGCACAAGAATATATCTGACTAGTAATAATCTTAAAACCTATGTATTGATATCTCTCTGTTAGTGTGTCAAGTGGGTGTAAAGCGGCATAAACACAGCAGTGAAAAGCAGCTAAACCCCATTATAAAAATAAATTACTTTGAAAAACCCATGAAACAAAGACAGTGAAAGAGAGCGAAATTCTTACACAATGCGTTCAGGGGCTGTGATGCAACCTGGATTGACCATATCTAGACCCACAGCTGGATGAGACATAAGGGTGGACACTCTTGGGGCTGAGAGGTTTGGTGAGGTTGGGTGAGCAAACGCAGACCCTTTAAAGTAATACTGCGTGTTACCCATCGCATGGGTCGCAAATCTCCAGGTTCAAGGGCATCTTCCTACATCGAAAACATGCATGAGAAAACAAAAAGATGGTACACCATGTGATGGGGAAAGGTTTCTAAAACGCACCTCATTTCTCTTCTCCTTGTGCCCGGGTTCGCCATTCCAGCCGCTTTAAAAATAATCTCCCTACTTGGAGCATCAGCACCTTTAACCTCCTGTTCCGTACAGGTTGCAATTTATCCTGAGGATGAACGGGTAGACGGAGAACCAGTGAGAGACTAGCTCTTGGTGTTGGGACAGGCACAGGTCACTCTATTTTCCCATCAGGAAGAAGAATTAACCACAGGCTCATCATCCCCCCTGGAACCAGAACAGGGCCTGAAGCCATCCTGCGCTTTTGCGGCCAGCTCCCAAAAAAGCGAGTTGTAAAATGGAGCTTCAGGGCACTGCAATTCACAAACCTGCAGAGTTATAAATGATAACTCTCGTCCACAAATATATTGAGGGAAGGCAAAGAAGAGGATTTGAAATCAAGGCAGAATTGCAGGAAACAGATTTCAGGAGGTAGATTCGAATCGCCTTTAAAGCACATGAAAAGCGGCAAAACGTTGACAATGATGCCCTTGGCCAAAAAGGGCGTATGCGTTTTTTCCTGAATATATTCAGGAAAAAACGCATACGCCCTTTTTGGCCAACCAAGCAACCTGGAAAGGCAAATCAGCGCTACAAAGAAGACTCGCTACCCATCGGTCAAAAGGGCCGTGCTGAAAAAAGTCTCAAAACCAGAAATGCAGGACAGGCCATGGAGAAATGGGAGCCTTGCTACACTGATGGGCGGGATGTAAATTGCCAACAGCCACTCTGGAGAAGTGTACGGTGTGTCCTGAAACATCTAAAAAACACAGCTTAGAGAGCATAGGGCACTTCCACTCATGGGGGTATAAATTGGGAAAATGAAAAATCAGCAAGACACAAGCACCCCAAAGTTTAGGGCTGCTCTGTTGACAAGGACCTCCACTTCATTCCACCTTCAATATCCCAGGAAAGAGAAAAATGGATAAAGAAGTTGTGGTCCTTATGTACAATGGAATATCACTCAGCCATGAAATCAATGTCATAAGGCTAGTAGCAGCATGATGAGTGGATTTAGGTACGACGATTCTAAGTGAAATAAGTCACACAG
Organism: Balaenoptera ricei; assembly: GCF_028023285.1. Taxonomy (NCBI): domain Eukaryota; kingdom Metazoa; phylum Chordata; class Mammalia; order Artiodactyla; family Balaenopteridae; genus Balaenoptera; species Balaenoptera ricei. The sequence goes on along the minus strand of NW_026777425.1, from coordinate 493,783 downwards.
AAAAGGACACTTCTCATAAGGTATCACTTATAGAGGGAATGTCAAAACCGTTACACTTGAACTGAATTACAAAACAGAACAGAGTCACACATGCAGAAAACACACTATGGCTGCTTAACGGGAAAGGTGAGGTGGGGTGATACATAAAACAAGGGTTTCAAATTAGCTCAGATACCGTTCCATAAACCCAATATGTAATAGACAAGACCTACTCCTTGCTCAGAGAACTGGACTCAACACGCCCTATTCACCGCACAAGAATATATCTGACTAGTAATAATCTTAAAACCTATGTATTGATATCTCTCTGTTAGTGTGTCAAGTGGGTGTAAAGCGGCATAAACACAGCAGTGAAAAGCAGCTAAACCCCATTATAAAAATAAATTACTTTGAAAAACCCATGAAACAAAGACAGTGAAAGAGAGCGAAATTCTTACACAATGCGTTCAGGGGCTGTGATGCAACCTGGATTGACCATATCTAGACCCACAGCTGGATGAGACATAAGGGTGGACACTCTTGGGGCTGAGAGGTTTGGTGAGGTTGGGTGAGCAAACGCAGACCCTTTAAAGTAATACTGCGTGTTACCCATCGCATGGGTCGCAAATCTCCAGGTTCAAGGGCATCTTCCTACATCGAAAACATGCATGAGAAAACAAAAAGATGGTACACCATGTGATGGGGAAAGGTTTCTAAAACGCACCTCATTTCTCTTCTCCTTGTGCCCGGGTTCGCCATTCCAGCCGCTTTACTAATAATCTCCCTACTTGGAGCATCAGCACCTTTAACCTCCTGTTCCGTACAGGTTGCAATTTATCCTGAGGATGAACGGGTAGACGGAGAACCAGTGAGAGACTAGCTCTTGGTGTTGGGACAGGCACAGGTCACTCTATTTTCCCATCAGGAAGAAGAATTAACCACAGGCTCATCATCCCCCCTGGAAACAGAACAGGGCCTGAAGCCATCCTGCGCTTTTGCGGCCAGCTCCCAAAAAAGCGAGTTGTAAAATGGAGCTTCAGGGCACTGCAATTCACAAACCTGCAGAGTTATAAATGATAACTCTCGTCCACAAATATATTGAGGGAAGGCAAAGAAGAGGATTTGAAATCAAGGCAGAATTGCAGGAAACAGATTTCAGGAGGTAGATTCGAATCGCCTTTAAAGCACATGAAAAGCGGCAAAACGTTGACAATGATGCCCTTGGCCAAAAAGGGCGTATGCGTTTTTTCCTGAATATATTCAGGAAAAAACGCATACGCCCTTTTTGGCCAACCAAGCAACCTGGAAAGGCAAATCAGCGCTACAAAGAAGACTCGCTACCCATCGGTCAAAAGGGCCGTGCTGAAAAAAGTCTCAAAACCAGAAATGCAGGACAGGCCATGGAGAAATGGGAGCCTTGCTACACTGATGGGCAGGATGTAAATTGCCAACAGCCACTCTGGAGAAGTGTACGGTGTGTCCTGAAACATCTAAAAAACACAGCTTAGAGAGCATAGGGCACTTCCACTCATGGGGGTATAAATTGGGAAAATGAAAAATCAGCAAGACACAAGCACCCCAAAGTTTAGGGCTGCTCTGTTGACAAGGACCTCCACTTCATTCCACCTTCAATATCCCAGGAAAGAGAAAAATGGATAAAGCAGTTGTGGTCCTTATGTACAATGGAATATCACTCAGCCATGAAATCAATGTCATAAGGCTAGTAGCAGCATGATGAGTGGATTTAGGTACGACGATTCTAAGTGAAATAAGTCACACAGAAAAGGACACTTCTCATAAGGTATCACTTATAGAGGGAATGTCAAAACCGTTACACTTGAACTGAATTACAAAACAGAACAGAGTCACACATGCAGAAAACACACTATGGCTGCTTAACGGGAAAGGTGAGGTGGGGTGATACATAAAACAAGGGTTTCAAATTAGCTCAGATACCGTTCCATAAACCCAATATGTAATAGACAAGACCTACTCCTTGCTCAGAGAACTGGACTCAACACGCCCTATTCACCGCACAAGAATATATCTGACTAGTAATAATCTTAAAACCTATGTATTGATATCTCTCTGTTAGTGTGTCAAGTGGGTGTAAAGCGGCATAAACACAGCAGTGAAAAGCAGCTAAACCCCATTATAAAAATAAATTACTTTTACAAACCCATGAAACAAAGACAGTGAAAGAGAGCGAAATTCTTACACAATAGGTTAAGGGGCTGTGATGCAACCTGGATTGACCATATCTAGACCCACAGCTGGATGAGACATAAGGGTGGACACTCTTGGGGCTGAGAGGTTTGGTGAGGTTGGGTGAGCAAACGCAGACCCTTTAAAGTAATACTGCGTGTTACCCATCGCATGGGTCGCAAATCTCCAGGTTCAAGGGCATCTTCCTACATCGAAAACATGCATGAGAAAACAAAAAGATGGTACACCATGTGATGGGGAAAGGTTTCTAAAACGCACCTCATTTCTCTTCTCCTTGTGCCCGGGTTCGCCATTCCAGCCGCTTTACTAATAATCTCCCTACTTGGAGCATCAGCACCTTTAACCTCCTGTTCCGTACAGGTTGCAATTTATCCTGAGGATGAACGGGTAGACGGAGAACCAGTGAGAGACTAGCTCTTGGTGTTGGGACAGGCACAGGTCACTCTATTTTCCCATCAGGAAGAAGAATTAACCACAGGCTCATCATCCCCCCTGGAAACAGAACAGGGCCTGAAGCCATCCTGCGCTTTTGCGGCCAGCTCCCAAAAAAGCGAGTTGTAAAATGGAGCTTCAGGGCACTGCAATTCACAAACCTGCAGAGTTATAAATGATAACTCTCGTCCACAAATATATTGAGGGAAGGCAAAGAAGAGGATTTGAAATCAAGGCAGAATTGCAGGAAACAGATTTCAGGAGGTAGATTCGAATCGCCTTTAAAGCACATGAAAAGCGGCAAAACGTTGACAATGATGCCCTTGGCCAAAAAGGGCATATGCGTTTTTTCCTGAATATATTCAGGAAAAAACGCATACGCCCTTTTTGGCCAACCAAGCAACCTGGAAAGGCAAATCAGGGCTCTAAAGAAGACTCGCTACCCATCGGTCAAAAGGGCCGTGCTGAAAAAAGTCTCAAAACCAGAAATGCAGGACAGGCCATGGAGAAATGGGAGCCTTGCTACACTGATGGGCGGGATGTAAATTGCCAACAGCCACTCTGGAGAAGTGTACGGTGTGTCCTGAAACATCTAAAAAACACAGCTTAGAGAGCATAGGGCACTTCCACTCATGGGGGTATAAATTGGGAAAATGAAAAATCAGCAAGACACAAGCACCCCAAAGTTTAGGGCTGCTCTGTTGACAAGGACCTCCACTTCATTCCACCTTCAATATCCCAGGAAAGAGAAAAATGGATAAAGAAGTTGTGGTCCTTATGTACAATGGAATATCACTCAGCCATGAAATCAATGTCATAAGGCTAGTAGCAGCATGATGAGTGGATTTAGGTACGACGATTCTAAGTGAAAAAAGTCACACAGAAAAGGACACTTCTCATAAGGTATCACTTATAGAGGGAATGTCAAAACCGTTACACTTGAACTGAATTACAAAACAGAACAGAGTCACACATGCAGAAAACACACTATGGCTGCTTAACGGGAAAGGTGAGGTGGGGTGATACATAAAACAAGGGTTTCAAATTAGCTCAGATACCGTTCCATAAACCCAATATGTAATAGACAAGACCTACTCCTTGCTCAGAGAACTGGACTCAACACGCCCTATTCACCGCACAAGAATATATCTGACTAGTAATAATCTTAAAACCTATGTATTGATATCTCTCTGTTAGTGTGTCAAGTGGGTGTAAAGCGGCATAAACACAGCAGTGAAAAGCAGCTAAACCCCATTATAAAAATAAATTACTTTTACAAACCCATGAAACAAAGACAGTGAAAGAGAGAGAAATTCTTACACAATGCGTTCAGGGGCTGTGATGCAACCTGGATTGACCATATCTAGACCCACAGCTGGATGAGACATAAGGGTGGACACTCTTGCGGCTGAGAGTTTTGGTGAGGTTGGGTGAGCAAACGCAGACCCTTTAAAGTAATACTGCGTGGTACCCATCGCATGGGTCCCAAATCTCCAGGTTCAAGGGCATCTTCCTACATCGAAAACATGCATGAGAAAACAAAAAGATGGTACACCATGTGATGGGGAAAGGTTTCTAAAACGCACCTCATTTCTCTTCTCCTTGTGCCCGGGTTCGCCATTCCAGCCGCTTTACTAACAATCTCCCTACTTGGAGCATCAGCACCTTTAACCTCCTGTTCCGTACAGGTTGCAATTTGTCCTGAGGATGAACGGGTAGACCGGGAACCAGTGAGAGACTAGCTCTTGGTGTTGGGACAGGCACAGGTCACTCTATTTTCCCATCAGGAAGAAGAATTAACCCCAGGTTCATCCTCCCCCCCGGAACCAGAACAGGGCCTGAAGCCATCCTGCGCTTTTGCGGCCAGCTCCCAAAAAAGCGAGTTGTAAAATGGAGCTTCAGGGCACTGCAATTCACAAACCTGCAGAGTTATAAATGATAACTCTCGTCCACAAATATATTGAGGGAAGGCAAAGAAGAGGATTTGAAATCAAGGCAGAATTGCAGGAAACAGATTTCAGGAGGTAGATTCGAATCGCCTTTAAAGCACATGAAAAGCGGCAAAACGTTGACAATGATGCCCTTGGCCAAAAAGGGCGTATGCGTTTTTTCCTGAATATATTCAGGAAAAAACGCATACGCCCTTTTTGGCCAACCAAGCAACCTGGAAAGGCAAATCAGCGCTACAAAGAAGACTCGCTACCCATCGGTCAAAAGGGCCATGCTGAAAAATGTCTCAAAACCAGAAATGCAGGACAGGCCATGGAGAAATGGGAGCCTTGCTACACTGATGGGCGGGGTGTAAATTGCCAACAGCCACTCTGGAGAAGTGTACGGTGTGTCCTGAAACATCTAAAAAACACAGCTTAGAGAGCATAGGGCACTTCCACTCATGGGGGTATAAATTGGGAAAATGAAAAATCAGCAAGACACAAGCACCCCAAAGTTTAGGGCTGCTCTGTTGACAAGGACCTCCACTTCATTCCACCTTCAATATCCTAGGAAAGAGAAAAATGGATAAAGAAGTTGTGGTCCTTATGTACAATGGAATATCACTCAGCCATGAAATCAATGTCATAAGGCTAGTAGCAGCATGATGAGTGGATTTAGGTACGACGATTCTAAGTGAAATAAGTCACACAGAAAAGGACACTTCTCATAAGGTATCACTTATAGAGGGAATGTCAAAACCGTTACACTTGAACTGAATTACAAAACAGAACAGAGTCACACATGCAGAAAACACACTATGGCTGCTTAACGGGAAAGGTGAGGTGGGGTGATACATAAAACAAGGGTTTCAAATTAGCTCAGATACCGTTCCATAAACCCAATATGTAATAGACAAGACCTACTCCTTGCTCAGAGAACTGGACTCAACACGCCCTATTCACCGCACAAGAATATATCTGACTAGTAATAATCTTAAAACCTATGTATTGATATCTCTCTGTTAGTGTGTCAAGTGGGTGTAAAGCGGCATAAACACAGCAGTGAAAAGCAGCTAAACCCCATTATAAAAATAAATTACTTTTACAAACTCATGAAACAAAGACAGTGAAAGAGAGAGAAATTCTTACACAATGCGTTCAGGGGCTGTGATGCAACCTGGATTGACCATATCTAGACCCACAGCTGGATGAGACATAAGGGTGGACACTCTTGGGGCTGAGAGGTTTGGTGAGGTTGGGTGAGCAAACGCAGACCCTTTAAAGTAATACTGCGTGATACCCATCGCATGTGTCCCAAATCTCCAGGTTCAAGGGCATCTTCCTACATCGAAAACATGCATGAGAAAACAAAAAGATGGTACACCATGTGATGGGGAAAGGTTTCTAAAACGCACCTCATTTCTCTTCTCCTTGTGCCCGGGTTCGCCATTCCAGCCGCTTTACTAACAATCTCCCTACTTGGAGCATCAGCACCTTTAACCTCCTGTTCCGTACAGGTTGCAATTTGTCCTGAGGATGAACGGGTAGACGGGGAACCAGTGAGAGACTAGCTCTTGGTGTTGGGACAGGCACAGGTCACTCTATTTTCCCATCAGGAAGAAGAATTAACCACAGGCTCATCCTCCCCCCCGGAACCAGAACAGGGCCTGAAGCCATCCCGCGCTTTTGCGGCCAGCTCTCAAAAAAGCGAGTTGTAAAGTGGAGCTTCAGGGCACTGCAATTCACAAACCTGCAGAGTTATAAATGATAACTCTCGTCCACAAATATATTGAGGGAAGGCAAAGAAGAGGATTTGAAATCAAGGCAGAATTGCAGGAAACAGATTTCAGGAGGTAGATTCGAATCGCCTTTAAAGCACATGAAAAGCGGCAAAACGTTGACAATGATGCCCTTGGCCAAAAAGGGCGTATGCGTTTTTTCCTGAATATATTCAGGAAAAAACGCATACGCCCTTTTTGGCCAACCAAGCAACCTGGAAAGGCAAATCAGCGCTACAAAGAAGACTCGCTACCCATCGGTCAAAAGGGCCATGCTGAAAAAAGTCTCAAAACCAGAAATGCAGGACAGGCCATGGGGAAATGGGAGCCTTGCTACACTGATGGGCAGGATGTAAATTGCCAACAGCCACTCTGGAGAAGTGTACGGTGTGTCCTGAAACATCTAAAAAACACAGCTTAGAGAGCATAGGGCACTTCCACTCATGGGGGTATAAATTGGGAAAATGAAAAATCAGCAAGACACAAGCACCCCAAAGTTTAGGGCTGCTCTGTTGACAAGGACCTCCACTTCATTCCACCTTCAATATCCCAGGAAAGAGAAAAATGGATAAAGAAGTTGTGGTCCTTATGTACAATGGAATATCACTCAGCCATGAAATCAATGTCATAAGGCTAGTAGCAGCATGATGAGTGGATTTAGGTACGACGATTCTAAGTGAAATAAGTCACACAGAAAAGGACACTTCTCATAAGGTATCACTTATAGAGGGAATGTAAAAAGCGTTACACTTGAACTGAATTACAAAACAGAACAGAGTCACACATGCAGAAATCACACTATGGCTGCTTAACGGGAAAGGTGAGGTGGGGTGATACATAAAACAAGGGTTTCAAATTAGCTCAGATACCGTTCCATAAACCCAATATGTAATAGACAAGACCTACTCCTTGCTCAGAGAACTGGACTCAACACGCCCTATTCACCGCACAATAATATATCTGACTAGTAATAATCTTAAAACCTATGTATTGATATCTCTCTCTTAGTGTGTCAATTGGGTGTAAAGCGGCATAAACACAGCAGTGAAAAGCAGCTAAACCCCATTATAAAAATAAATTACTTTGAAAATCCCATAAAACAAAGACAGTGAAAGAGAGCGAAATTCTTACACAATGCGTTCAGGGGCTGTGATGCAACCTGGATTGACCATATCTAGACCCACAGCTGGATGAGACATAAGGGTGGACACTCTTGGGGCTGAGAGGTTTGGTGAGGTTGGGTGAGCAAACGCAGACCCTTTAAAGTAATACTGCGTGATACCCATCGCATGTGTCCCAAATCTCCAGGTTCAAGGGCATCTTCCTACATCGAAAACATGCATGAGAAAACAAAAAGATGGTACACCATGTGATGGGGAAAGGTTTCTAAAACGCACCTCATTTCTCTTCTCCTTGTGCCCGGGTTCGCCATTCCAGCCGCTTTACTAACAATCTCCCTACTTGGAGCATCAGCACCTTTAACCTCCTGTTCCGTACAGGTTGCAATTTGTCCTGAGGATGAACGGGTAGACCGGGAACCAGTGAGAGACTAGCTCTTGGTGTTGGGACAGGCACAGGTCACTCTATTTTCCCATCAGGAAGAAGAATTAACCACAGGCTCATCCTCCCCCCCGGAACCAGAACAGGGCCTGAAGCCATCCTGCGCTTTTGCGGCCAGCTCCCAAAAAAGCGAGTTGTAAAATGGAGCTTCAGGGCACTGCAATTCACAAACCTGCAGAGTTATAAATGATAACTCTCGTCCACAAATATATTGAGGGAAGGCAAAGAAGAGGATTTGAAATCAAGGCAGAATTGCAGGAAACAGATTTCAGGAGGTAGATTCGAATCGCCTTTAAAGCACATGAAAAGCGGCAAAACGTTGACAATGATGCCCTTGGCCAAAAAGGGCGTATGCGTTTTTTCCTGAATATATTCAGGAAAAAACGCATACGCCCTTTTTGGCCAACCAAGCAACCTGGAAAGGCAAATCAGCGCTAGAAAGAAGACTCGCTACCCATCGGTCAAAAGGGCCATGCTGAAAAAAGTCTCAAAACCAGAAATGCAGGACAGGCCATGGAGAAATGGGAGCCTTGCTACACTGATGGGCGGGATGTAAATTGCCAACAGCCACTCTGGAGAAGTGTACGGTGTGTCCTGAAACATCTAAAAAACACAGCTTAGAGAGCATAGGGCACTTCCACTCATGGGGGTATAAATTGGGAAAATGAAAAATCAGCAAGACACAAGCACCCCAAAGTTTAGGGCTGCTCTGTTGACAAGGACCTCCACTTCATTCCACCTTCAATATCCCAGGAAAGAGAAAAATGGATAAAGAAGTTGTGGTCCTTATGTACAATGGAATATCACTCAGCCATGAAATCAATGTCATAATGCTAGTAGCAGCATGATGAGTGGATTTAGGTACGACGATTCTAAGTGAAATAAGTCACACAGAAAAGGACACTTCTCATAAGGTATCACTTATAGAGGGAATGTAAAAAGCGTTACACTTGAACTGAATTACAAAACAGAACAGAGTCACACATGCAGAAAACACACTATGGCTGCTTAACGGGAAAGGTGAGGTGGGGTGATACATAAAACAAGGGTTTCAAATTAGCTCAGATACCGTTCCATAAACCCAATATGTAATAGACAAGACCTACTCCTTGCTCAGAGAACTGGACTCAACACACCCTATTCACCGCACAAGAATATATCTGACTAGTAATAATCTTAAAGCCTATGTATTGATATCTCACTGTTAGTGTGTCAAGTGCGTGTAAAGCGGCATAAACACAGCAGTGAAAAGCAGCTAAACCCCATTATAAAAATAAATTACTTTGAAAAACCCATGAAACAAAGACAGTGAAAGAGAGCGAAATTCTTACATAATGCGTTCAGGGGCTGTGATGCAACCTGGATTGACCATATCTAGACTCACAGATGGATGACACATAAGGGTGGACACTCTTGGGGCTGAGAGGTTTGGTGAGGTTCGGTGAGCAAACGCAGACCCTTTAAAGTAATACTGCATGGTACCCATCGCATGGGTCCCAAATCTCCAGGTTTAAGGGCATCTTCCTACATCGAAAACATGCATGAGAAAACAAAACGATGGTACACCATGTGATGGGGAAAGGTTTCTAAAACGCACCTCATTTCTCTTCTCCTTGTGCCCGGGTTCGCCATTCCAGCCGCTTTACTAACAATCTCCCTACTTGGAGCATCAGCACCTTTAACCTCCTGTTCCGTACAGGTTGCAATTTGTCCTGAGGATGAACGGGTAGACGGGGAACCAGTGAGAGACTAGATCTTGGTGTTGGGACAGGCACAGGTCACTCTATTTTCCCATCAGGAAGAAGAATTAACCACAGGCTCATCCTCCCCCCCGGAACCAGAACAGGGCCTGAAGCCATCCTGCGCTTTTGCGGCCAGCTCCCAAAAAAGCGAGTTGTAAAATGGAGCTTCAGGGCACTGCAATTCACAAACCTGCAGAGTTATAAATGATAACTCTCGTCCACAAATATATTGAGGGAAGGCAAAGAAGAGGATTTGAAATCAAGGCAGAATTGCAGGAAACAGATTTCAGGAGGTAGATTCGAATCGCCTTTAAAGCACATGAAAAGCGGCAAAACATTGACAATGATGCCCTTGGCCAAAAAGGGCGTATGCGTTTTTTCCTGAATATATTCAGGAAAAAACGCATACGCCCTTTTTGGCCAACCAAGCAACCTGGAAAGGCAAATCAGCGCTACAAAGAAGACTCGCTACCCATCGGTCAAAAGGGCCATGCTGAAAAAAGTCTCAAAACCAGAAATGCAGGACAGGCCATGGAGAAATGGGAGCCTTGCTACACTGATGGGCGGGATGTAAATTGCCAACAGCCACTCTGGAGAAGTGTACGGTGTGTCCTGAAACATCTAAAAAACACAGCTTAGAGAGCATAGGGCACTTCCACTCATGGGGGTATAAATTGGGAAAATGAAAAATCAGCAAGACACAAGCACCCCAAAGTTTAGGGCTGCTCTGTTGACAAGGACCTCCACTTCATTCCACCTTCAATATCCCAGGAAAGAGAAAAATGGATAAAGAAGTTGTGGTCCTTATGTACAATGGAATATCACTCAGCCATGAAATCAATGTCATAAGGCTAGTAGCAGCATGATGAGTGGATTTAGGTACGACGATTCTAAGTGAAATAAGTCACACAGAAAAGGACACTTCTCATAAGGTATCACTTATAGAGGGAATGTTAAAAGCGTTACACTTGAACTGAATTACAAAACAGAACAGAGTCACACATGCAGAAAACACACTATGGCTGCTTAACGGGAAAGGTGAGGTGGGGTGATACATAAAACAAGGGTTTCAAATTAGCTCAGATACCGTTCCATAAACCCAATATGTAATAGACAAGACCTACTCCTTGCTCAGAGAACTGGACTCAACACACCCTATTCACCGCACAAGAATATATCTGACTAGTAATAATCTTAAAGCCTATGTATTGATATCTCACTGTTAGTGTGTCAAGTGCGTGTAAAGCGGCATAAACACAGCAGTGAAAAGCAGCTAAACCCCATTATAAAAATAAATTACTTTGAAAAACCCATGAAACAAAGACAGTGAAAGAGAGCGAAATTCTTACATAATGCGTTCAGGGGCTGTGATGCAACCTGGATTGACCATATCTAGACTCACAGATGGATGAGACATAAGGGTGGACACTCTTGGGGCTGAGAGGTTTGGTGAGGTTGGGTGAGCAAACGCAGACCCTTTAAAGTAATACTGCGTGGTACCCATCGCATGGGTCCCAAATCTCCAGGTTTAAGGGCATCTTCCTACATCGAAAACATGCATGAGAAAACAAAACGATGGTACACCATGTGATGGGGAAAGGTTTCTAAAACGCACCTCATTTCTCTTCTCCTTGTGCCCGGGTTCGCCATTCCAGCCGCTTTACTAACAATCTCCCTACTTGGAGCATCAGAACCTTTAACCTCCTGTTCCGTACAGGTTGCAATTTGTCCTGAGGATGAACGGGTAGACCGGGAACCAGTGAGAGACTAGCTCTTGGTGTTGGGACAGGCACAGGTCACTCTATTTTCCCATCAGGAAGAAGAATTAACCACAGGCTCATCCTCCCCCCCGGAACCAGAACAGGGCCTGAAGCCATCCTGCGCTTTTGCGGCCAGCTCCCAAAAAAGCGAGTTGTAAAATGGAGCTTCAGGGCACTGCAATTCACAAACCTGCAGAGTTATAAATGATAACTCTCGTCCACAAATATATTGAGGGAAGGCAAAGAAGAGGATTTGAAATCAAGGCAGAATTGCAGGAAACAGATTTCAGGAGGTAGATTCGAATCGCCTTTAAAGCACATGAAAAGCGGCAAAACGTTGACAATGATGCCCTTGGCCAAAAAGGGCGTATGCGTTTTTTCCTGAATATATTCAGGAAAAAACGCATACGCCCTTTTTGGCCAACCAAGCAACCTGGAAAGGCAAATCAGCGCTACAAAGAAGACTCGCTACCCATCGGTCAAAAGGGCCATGATGAAAAAAGTCTCAAAACCAGAAATGCAGGACAGGCCATGGAGAAATGGGAGCCTTGCTACACTGATGGGCGGGATGTAAATTGCCAACAGCCACTCTGGAGAAGTGTACGGTGTGTCCTGAAACATCTAAAAAACACAGCTTAGAGAGCATAGGGCACTTCCACTCATGGGGGTATAAATTGGGAAAATGAAAAATCAGCAAGACACAAGCACTCCAAAGTTTAGGGCTGCTCTGTTGACAAGGACCTCCACTTCATTCCACCTTCAATATCCCAGGAAAGAGAAAAATGGATAAAGAAGTTGTGGTCCTTATGTACAATGGAATATCACTCAGCCATGAAATCAATGTCATAAGGCTAGTAGCAGCATGATGAGTGGATTTAGGTACGACGATTCTAAGTGAAATAAGTCACACAGAAAAGGACACTTCTCATAAGGTATCACTTATAGAGGGAATGTAAAAACCGTTACACTTGAACTGAATTACAAAACAGAACAGAGTCACACATGCAGAAAACACACTATGGCTGCTTAACGGGAAAGGTGAGGTGGGGTGATACATAAAACAAGGGTTTCAAATTAGCTCAGATACCGTTCCATAAACCCAATATGTAATAGACAAGACCTACTCCTTGATTAGAGAACTGGACTCAACACGCCCTATTCACCGCACAAGAATATATCTGACTAGTAATAATCTTAAAACCTATGTATTGATATCTCTCTGTTAGTGTGTCAAGTGGGTGTAAAGCGGCATAAACACAGCAGTGAAAAGCAGCTAAACCCCATTATAAAAATAAATTACTTTGAAAAACCCATGAAACAAAGACAGTGAAAGAGAGCGAAATTCTTACACAATGCGTTCAGGGGCTGTGATGCAACCTGGATTGACCATATCTAGACCCACAGCTGGATGAGACATAAGGGTGGACACTCTTGGGGCTGAGAGGTTTGGTGAGGTTGGGTGAGCAAACGCAGACCCTTTAAAGTAATACTGCGTGTTACCCATCGCATGGGTCGCAAATCTCCAGGTTCAAGGGCATCTTCCTACATCGAAAACATGCATGAGAAAACAAAAAGATGGTACACCATGTGATGGGGAAAGGTTTCTAAAACGCACCTCATTTCTCTTCTCCTTGTGCCCGGGTTCGCCATTCCAGCCGCTTTACTAATAATCTCCCTAATTGGAGCATCAGCACCTTTAACCTCCTGTTCCGTACAGGTTGCAATTTGTCCTGAGGATGAACGGGTAGACCGGGAACCAGTGAGAGACTAGCTCTTGGTGTTGGGACAGGCACAGGTCACTCTATTTTCCCATCAGGAAGAAGAATTAACCACAGGCTCATCCTCCCCCCCGGAACCAGAACAGGGCCTGAAGCCATCCTGCGCTTTTGCGGCCAGCTCCCAAAAAAGCGAGTTGTAAAATGGAGCTTCAGGGCACTGCAATTCACAAACCTGCAGAGTTCTAAATGATAACTCTCGTCCACAAATATATTGAGGGAAGGCAAAGAAGAGGATTTGAAATCAAGGCAGAATTGCAGGAAACAGATTTCAGGAGGTAGATTCGAATCGCCTTTAAAGCACATGAAAAGCGGCAAAACGATGACAATGATGCCCTTGGCCAAAAAGGGCGTATGCGTTTTTTCCTGAATATATTCAGGAAAAAACGCATACGCCCTTTTTGGCCAACCAAGCAACCTGGAAAGGCAAATCAGCGCTACAAAGAAGACTCGCTACCCATCGGTCAAAAGGGCCGTGCTGAAAAAAGTCTCAAAACCAGAAATGCAGGACAGGCCATGGAGAAATGGGAGCCTTGCTACACTGATGGGCGGGATGTAAATTGCCAACAGCCACTCTGGAGAAGTGTACGGTGTGTCCTGAAACATCTAAAAAACACAGCTTAGAGAGCATAGGGCACTTCCACTCATGGGGTTATAAATTGAGAAAATGAAAAATCAGCAAGACACAAGCACCCCAAAGTTTAGGGCTGCTCTGTTGACAAGGACCTCCACTTCATTCCACCTTCAATATCCTAGGAAAGAGAAAAATGGATAAAGAAGGTGTGGTCCTTATGTACAATGGAATATCACTCAGCCATGAAATCAATGTCATAAGGCTAGTAGCAGCATGATGAGTGGATTTAGGTACGACGATTCTAAGTGAAATAAGTCACACAGAAAAGGACACTTCTCATAAGGTATCACTTATAGAGGGAATGTCAAAACCGTTACACTTGAACTGAATTACAAAACAGAACAGAGTCACACATGCAGAAAACACACTATGGCTGCTTAACGGGAAAGGTGAGGTGGGGTGATACATAAAACAAGGGTTTCAAATTAGCTCAGATACCGTTCCATAAACCCAATATGTAATAGACAAGACCTACTCCTTGCTCAGAGAACTGGACTCAACACGCCCTATTCACCGCACAAGAATATATCTGACTAGTAATAATCTTAAAACCTATGTATTGATATCTCTCTGTTAGTGTGTCAAGTGGGTGTAAAGCGGCATAAACACAGCAGTGAAAAGCAGCTAAACCCCATTATAAAAATAAATTACTTTGAAAAACCCATGAAACAAAGACAGTGAAAGAGAGCGAAATTCTTACACAATGCGTTCAGGGGCTGTGATGCAACCTGGATTGACCATATCTAGACCCACAGCTGGATGAGACATAAGGGTGGACACTCTTGGGGCTGAGAGGTTTGGTGAGGTTGGGTGAGCAAACGCAGACCCTTTAAAGTAATACTGCGTGTTACCCATCGCATGGGTCGCAAATCTCCAGGTTCAAGGGCATCTTCCTACATCGAAAACATGCATGAGAAAACAAAAAGATGGTACACCATGTGATGGGGAAAGGTTTCTAAAACGCACCTCATTTCTCTTCTCCTTGTGCCCGGGTTCGCCATTCCAGCCGCTTTACTAACAATCTCCCTACTTGGAGCATCAGCACCTTTAACCTCCTGTTCCGTACAGGTTGCAATTTGTCCTGAGGATGAACGGGTAGACCGGGAACCAGTGAGAGACTAGCTCTTGGTGTTGGGACAGGCACAGGTCACTCTATTTTCCCATCAGGAAGAAGAATTAACCACAGGCTCATCCTCCCCCCCGGAACCAGAACAGGGCCTGAAGCCATCCTGCGCTTTTGCGGCCAGCTCCCAAAAAAGCGAGTTGTAAAATGGAGCTTCAGGGCACTGCAATTCACAAACCTGCAGAGTTATAAATGATAACTCTCGTCCACAAATATATTGAGGGAAGGCAAAGAAGAGGATTTGAAATCAAGGCAGAATTGCAGGAAACAGATTTCAGGAGGTAGATTCGAATCGCCTTTAAAGCACATGAAAAGCGGCAAAACGTTGACAATGATGCCTTTGGCCAAAAAGGGCGTATGCGTTTTTTCCTGAATATATTCAGGAAAAAACGCATACGCCCTTTTTGGCCAACCAAGCAACCTGGAAAGGCAAATCAGCGCTACAAAGAAGACTCGCTACCCATCGGTCAAAAGGGATATGCTGAAAAAAGTCTCAAAACCAGAAATGCAGGACAGGCCATGGAGAAATGGGAGCCTTGCTACACTGATGGGCGGGATGTAAATTGCCAACAGCCACTCTGGAGAAGTGTACGGTGTGTCCTGAAACATCTAAAAAACACAGCTTAGAGAGCATAGGGCACTTCCACTCATGGGGGTATAAATTGGGAAAATGAATAATCAGCAAGACACAAGCACCCCAAAGTTTAGGGCTGCTCTGTTGACAAGGACCTCCACTTCATTCCACCTTCAATATCCCAGGAAAGAGAAAAATGGATAAAGAAGTTGTGGTCCTTATGTACAATGGAATATCACTCAGCCATGAAATCAATGTCATAAGGCTAGTAGCAGCATGATGAGTGGATTTAGGTACGACGATTCTAAGTGAAATAAGTCACACAGAAAAGGACACTTCTCATAAGGTATCACTTATAGAGGGAATGTAAAAAGCGTTACACTTGAACTGAATTACAAAACAGAACAGAGTCACACATGCAGAAATCACACTATGGCTGCTTAACGGGAAAGGTGAGGTGGGGTGATACATAAAACAAGAGTTTCAAATTAGCTCAGATACCGTTCCATAAACCCAATATGTAATAGACAAGACCTACTCCTTGCTCAGAGAACTGGACTCAACACGCCCTATTCACCGCACAAGAATATATCTGACTAGTAATAATCTTAAAACCTATGTATTGATATCTCTCTCTTAGTGTGTCAAGTGGGTGTAAAGCGGCATAAACACAGCAGTGAAAAGCAGCTAAACCCCATTATAAAAATAAATTACTTTGAAAATCCCATAAAACAAAGACAGTGAAAGAGAGAGAAATTCTTACACAATGCGTTCAGGGGCTGTGATGCAACCTGGATTGACCATATCTAGACCCACAGCTGGATGAGACATAAGGGTGGACACTCTTGGGGCTGAGAGGTTTGGTGAGGTTGGGTGAGCAAACGCAGACCCTTTAAAGTAATACTGCGTGGTACCCATCGCATGGGTCGCAAATCTCCAGGTTCAAGGGCATCTTCCTACATCGAAAACATGCATGAGAAAACAAAAAGATGGTACACCATGTGATGGGGAAAGGTTTCTAAAACGCACCTCATTTCTCTTCTCCTTGTGCCCGGGTTCGCCATTCCAGCCGCTTTACTAACAATCTCCCTACTTGGAGCATCAGCACCTTTAACCTCCTGTTCCGTACAGGTTGCAATTTGTCCTGAGGATGAACGGGTAGACTGGGAACCAGTGAGAGACTAGCTCTTGGTGTTGGGACAGGCACAGGTCACTCTATTTTCCCATCAGGAAGAAGAATTAACCACAGGTTCATCCTCCCCCCCCGGAACCAGAACAGGGCCTGAAGCCATCCTGCGCTTTTGCGGCCAGCTCCCAAAAAAGCGAGTTGTAAAATGGAGCTTCAGGGCACTGCAATTCACAAACCTGCAGAGTTATAAATGATAACTCTCGTCCACAAATATATTGAGGGAAGGCAAAGAAGAGGATTTGAAATCAAGGCAGAATTGCAGGAAACAGATTTCAGGAGGTAGATTCGAATCGCCTTTAAAGCACATGAAAAGCGGCAAAACGTTGACAATGATGCCCTTGGCCAAAAAGGGCGTATGCGCTTTTTCCTGAATATATTCAGGAAAAAACGCATACGCCCTTTTTGGCCAACCAAGCAACCTGGAAAGGCAAATCAGCGCTACAAAGAAGACTCGCTACCCATCGGTCAAAAGGGCCATGCTGAAAAAAGTCTCAAAACCAGAAATGCAGGACAGGCCATGGAGAAATGGGAGCCTTGCTACACTGATGGGCGGGATGTAAATTGCCAACAGCCACTCTGGAGAAGTGTACGGTGTGTCCTGAAACATCTAAAAAACACAGCTTAGAGAGCATAGGGCACTTCCACTCATGGGGGTATAAATTGGGAAAATGAAAAATCAGCAAGACACAAGCACCCCAAAGTTTAGGGCTGCTCTGTTGACAAGGACCTCCACTTCATTCCACCTTCAATATCCTAGGAAAGAGAAAAATGGATAAAGAAGGTGTGGTCCTTATGTACAATGGAATATCACTCAGCCATGAAATCAATGTCATAAGGCTAGTAGCAGCATGATGAGTGGATTTAGGTACGACGATTCTAAGTGAAATAAGTCACACAGAAAAGGACACTTCTCATAAGGTATCACTTATAGAGGGAATGTCAAAACCGTTACACTTGAACTGAATTACAAAACAGAACAGAGTCACACATGCAGAAAACACACTATGGCTGCTTAACGGGAAAGGTGAGGTGGGGTGATACATAAAACAAGGGTTTCAAATTAGCTCAGATACCGTTCCATAAACCCAATATGTAATAGACAAGACCTACTCCTTGCTCAGAGAACTGGACTCAACACGCCCTATTCACCGCACAAGAATATATCTGACTAGTAATAATCTTAAAACCTATGTATTGATATCTCTCTGTTAGTGTGTCAAGTGGGTGTAAAGCGGCATAAACACAGCAGTGAAAAGCAGCTAAACCCCATTATAAAAATAAATTACTTTGAAAAACCCATGAAACAAAGACAGTGAAAGAGAGCGAAATTCTTACACAATGCGTTCAGGGGCTGTGATGCAACCTGGATTGACCATATCTAGACCCACAGCTGGATGAGACATAAGGGTGGACACTCTTGGGGCTGAGAGGTTTGGTGAGGTTGGGTGAGCAAACGCAGACCCTTTAAAGTAATACTGCGTGTTACCCATCGCATGGGTCGCAAATCTCCAGGTTCAAGGGCATCTTCCTACATCGAAAACATGCATGAGAAAACAAAAAGATGGTACACCATGTGATGGGGAAAGGTTTCTAAAACGCACCTCATTTCTCTTCTCCTTGTGCCCGGGTTCGCCATTCCAGCCGCTTTACTAACAATCTCCCTACTTGGAGCATCAGCACCTTTAACCTCCTGTTCCGTACAGGTTGCAATTTGTCCTGAGGATGAACGGGTAGACCGGGAACCAGTGAGAGACTAGCTCTTGGTGTTGGGACAGGCACAGGTCACTCTATTTTCCCATCAGGAAGAAGAATTAACCACAGGCTCATCCTCCCCCCCGGAACCAGAACAGGGCCTGAAGCCATCCTGCGCTTTTGCGGCCAGCTCCCAAAAAAGCGAGTTGTAAAATGGAGCTTCAGGGCACTGCAATTCACAAACCTGCAGAGTTATAAATGATAACTCTCGTCCACAAATATATTGAGGGAAGGCAAAGAAGAGGATTTGAAATCAAGGCAGAATTGCAGGAAACAGATTTCAGGAGGTAGATTCGAATCGCCTTTAAAGCACATGAAAAGCGGCAAAACGTTGACAATGATGCCTTTGGCCAAAAAGGGCGTATGCGTTTTTTCCTGAATATATTCAGGAAAAAACGCATACGCCCTTTTTGGCCAACCAAGCAACCTGGAAAGGCAAATCAGCGCTACAAAGAAGACTCGCTACCCATCGGTCAAAAGGGATATGCTGAAAAAAGTCTCAAAACCAGAAATGCAGGACAGGCCATGGAGAAATGGGAGCCTTGCTACACTGATGGGCGGGATGTAAATTGCCAACAGCCACTCTGGAGAAGTGTACGGTGTGTCCTGAAACATCTAAAAAACACAGCTTAGAGAGCATAGGGCACTTCCACTCATGGGGGTATAAATTGGGAAAATGAATAATCAGCAAGACACAAGCACCCCAAAGTTTAGGGCTGCTCTGTTGACAAGGACCTCCACTTCATTCCACCTTCAATATCCCAGGAAAGAGAAAAATGGATAAAGAAGTTGTGGTCCTTATGTACAATGGAATATCACTCAGCCATGAAATCAATGTCATAAGGCTAGTAGCAGCATGATGAGTGGATTTAGGTACGACGATTCTAAGTGAAATAAGTCACACAGAAAAGGACACTTCTCATAAGGTATCACTTATAGAGGGAATGTAAAAAGCGTTACACTTGAACTGAATTACAAAACAGAACAGAGTCACACATGCAGAAATCACACTATGGCTGCTTAACGGGAACGGTGAGGTGGGGTGATACATAAAACAAGAGTTTCAAATTAGCTCAGATACCGTTCCATAAACCCAATATGTAATAGACAAGACCTACTCCTTGCTCAGAGAACTGGACTCAACACGCCCTATTCACCGCACAAGAATATATCTGACTAGTAATAATCTTAAAACCTATGTATTGATATCTCTCTCTTAGTGTGTCAAGTGGGTGTAAAGCGGCATAAACACAGCAGTGAAAAGCAGCTAAACCCCATTATAAAAATAAATTACTTTGAAAATCCCATAAAACAAAGACAGTGAAAGAGAGAGAAATTCTTACACAATGCGTTCAGGGGCTGTGATGCAACCTGGATTGACCATATCTAGACCCACAGCTGGATGAGACATAAGGGTGGACACTCTTGGGGCTGAGAGGTTTGGTGAGGTTGGGTGAGCAAACGCAGACCCTTTAAAGTAATACTGCGTGGTACCCATCGCATGGGTCGCAAATCTCCAGGTTCAAGGGCATCTTCCTACATCGAAAACATGCATGAGAAAACAAAAAGATGGTACACCATGTGATGGGGAAAGGTTTCTAAAACGCACCTCATTTCTCTTCTCCTTGTGCCCGGGTTCGCCATTCCAGCCGCTTTACTAACAATCTCCCTACTTGGAGCATCAGCACCTTTAACCTCCTGTTCCGTACAGGTTGCAATTTGTCCTGAGGATGAACGGGTAGACCGGGAACCAGTGAGAGACTAGCTCTTGGTGTTGGGACAGGCACAGGTCACTCTATTTTCCCATCAGGAAGAAGAATTAACCACAGGTTCATCCTCCCCCCCCGGAACCAGAACAGGGCCTGAAGCCATCCTGCGCTTTTGCGGCCAGCTCCCAAAAAAGCGAGTTGTAAAATGGAGCTTCAGGGCACTGCAATTCACAAACCTGCAGAGTTATAAATGATAACTCTCGTCCACAAATATATTGAGGGAAGGCAAAGAAGAGGATTTGAAATCAAGGCAGAATTGCAGGAAACAGATTTCAGGAGGTAGATTCGAATCGCCTTTAAAGCACATGAAAAGCGGCAAAACGTTGACAATGATGCCCTTGGCCAAAAAGGGCGTA